>NC_046186.1:112453537-112508537 GCF_011004875.1 Balearica regulorum gibbericeps
AGAAGCCCTGTCAGCAGGGGGAGATGCTTAAGGGCTGGTTGTTGACAAGCAGGGGAGGAGAGGACAGGCTGCCTTACCTTTCCCAGGCAGTAGTCTGCTGGCCCTGGCTTCACTGTTTTCTCACCTCCAAGTCCACTTTTGGTTCCCATTGTGTACATGGGAGCCTTCTTTTTGTAGACGTCCAGTTCCACTTTGGGGAATGCAGCAGGACCTGGCGTCTGTAAGAGAGGCGGGGAGGTTGCTGGGTACAAAAGGCAGGTGCTGATTCTTGCCAAGTGCCCACAGGGGCTGTGCGAGTTGAGCTGGCTGGCCAGAGAAGTGGTGTGAGGCGCACGGAGCGATGGGAACAAGGGCACCTCCTGTTTCCCTGCAGAGAGGCAGATTTCCCCGAGGAGGAGGGAGGTTCCCATTAGTGCCGATGAGCTTTGCCCCATCAGAACTGTTAGTGCTGGAAAACGAGGCACCGCAGGTGTCAACAGAGCATCCCCTCTCCCACTGTTAACAGCAGGAGAGCCAGGGGACCTGTGGCTTCTCGGGTTTTGCCGCTGGCGCAGGGAAGCGTGTGTTACGAGAGGCACTGGAGCCCTTCTGCCCCGAGGAGAGAAGCTGAGCTTCAGCTGCTGACGTGAGAGAGCAGAGACGCATAGCTCACCTTGGAGAGGTCTTCAGCAAAGCCATTGTGCTTACTCTTCCCTTTCATGGAGTAGCATGGGCTGGCATGGGTGTAGGCTGTGTTGGGTCCCACCAGCCTAGGCAGGGTGTAGGCGCCAGGACCTGGAAGGGCAATGGGAAGAGAGCGTGTGTGAGTCCTGCAGGGAGAGGAACGGTACCAGAGCGGGAGAGAAGCAGCCTGCCAAGCTGCCCAGCACATTTTCCCTGGAGGGCATGCAGGCTGCAAGTGCGTGTATTTGCCCCAGTTCCCTCACCTGGAGATTGGTTGGTTTTGAGAGCCTTGTGCCGGAAGGCCATGGACTGCACCGGCGCGCGTTGGTAGAGGTGTTTGTCGGCCTTTTCCGTGGAGTAGTCACCTAGGGCAGAGGAGAGGCAGAGAAAAGCAGTGAAGCTGGGCTCTTTTCCTCAAGCCAAAGGGGAAAGGTCAGGAGGAGGCGCTGAGCCTTGTTCGCTTTCGGTCTGGAAACCTCTGAAACCTCTTCAGGGTGTGAGCTGACGTTTTGTACGCCGGTAGCACAGGGCAAAAGGAAGGCGCACTTGTCTTGCCTGAAAGAAGTGCTAGAGAAATGGTACTCACTTGGTCCAGGGGTGATCTCTGTCTTCACCTTGGGAAGTCCGCAAATGTGCTGTGCTGGAGCCGTGTGCTTCCCATTCCTGGTGATGGAGGGCTGGACATAGTACCGAGGACCCGGAGACGAGCTGTCTGTCATGGGTGGTTTGGCCCCTCGCAATGTGTATGCGGGGGCTTTGGTTTTGGTGGGATTGTGACCCAGGTAACCTAGGAAGAAAAGCTTGTGAAAGGACACCTGCCTGCAACTGGCATATTTAAAGCTAGTTTCTAAGTGGAGTGGTTGGAGTTGCTGGCCTGAAGAAATTCCCTTCCTGTGCGACTTTTTCCTCCAAGCGTGATGCCAGCAGGCCAACACGATGGTACAATGGCTTCCAGCAAGAACGATGTAGGCATTGTGCAATTCACCAGAATACCACCCAAATGCTATTGTTATGAAGTATTACACCCTGAAACAGTTGCTCAGCTAACTTAGCATGAGAGCGTGGAGGCCTGGAGCAAAGGGGAACGGAGCTGTGGCTGCTTGTCCCCTGGAGGTAGTGGGTATGGTGCACCCCCCTTGCGACGGTGGTTTTACCTGTTGTCCCAGGGATTGAGTATTTGGGTCCCGGGCTGGTGAACTGCGCCAGGATGGGACCTCGTGGGCGATGAGGTCTCCACGTGCCCACGTAGGCTCCATCTGTGTTGGAGGTGGCTACAAAGCCTACAGCAAGAGCAGAAGAGTTACCGAAGGGCTTCCCTGACAGAGGCCCGGTGCGAAACCTCCCTGGGTGGAGCAGCAGTGCTTCACCTTTCTCAGCCTTGGCCATCGGACTTGGAGTGGATGAACTACTTGACTGCTGCAGCTCTCAGTCGCAGAGCGCGGCGAGGGTGAGCAGGCACCTCTCGCTCAGGAGAGGTTCTGGTGTCTGCTGCCAGGTGGCCTTGGGGACATGCCTTGGCTCATCACAGAAGTGCATTGTGCCCTCATACAGGCTCCTGGCGCCTGTCAGATGTGACGTTTGTGTCCTAGGACTGACTGGCAGCTGGGGAAGTCCAGCTTGCAGGGACTGACCTTCATGAGGTGTGCACAGCAGAAACACGCGACCAGGGAAAAACTGATGGCATTTATGCATTTAATCTAGCAGCCTCACGTTCTCATACTGTTGGGCTCACTTAATAATAAGAATGTACATCTGAACACCTGGAATTTCTATTTCACCTCTTATTTTCCACGTGTGTCTTAATCTACTTCTTTTTTTTCCTGGCAAAGGCAACGTGGGCCTGGTGTTAGTAAGCAGAATTTGCTGCTGGGGGCTCTTGCTTAGCAAGGTGTGGGAATACCTCTGTGGTGCCACTTTGGGGAGTTTGTCCTTGGAAACAGAGGCAAGAGAGGCCTTTCCCAATATGCAGAAGAAATTGTGCAGACTCGTGTGTACTTTCACTGAAGGGGTGCCATGGACCACACCACGCAGCAACGTGCTCAGCAGGAAAGCTGGTATTGGGGCAGTCTTTCCAAGGTAGCCATTGCCCGAAGATGGCTGGGCATCAGTCTGCTGACGAGAGGTGGTCAGGGGCTGCTGTTGCACCAATTGTTTGTTTGTTTTGGTTTTTTACCCTGCCCTTTTTAAATTGTCTCTATCTTGACCCTGACATTTTTCTTGCTTTTGCTCTTCCAGTTCTCTCCCCCATCCCGCTGTGGAGAGAAAAGGAGTGAGCAAGCAGCTGGTGGGGGCTTAGCTGGTAGCCAGGGTCAGCAGCACATGCACACAGACAGCTGCCCCAACTCAGCAGCTTCACTGTAACTTGCAATGGGATGGCAAAGTGCTGGAGCATGGGAGCCCTTCACAGCCTGAAGCTCTTCAAAGCAAACCATCCCTTAGGGATGTCTTTGTCACTGAGGGCCTGATCAAGCAACAGAGGCAGAAGAGAAGACCGTGTGGCACCGCTGCACCTTCCCAGAGGAGGCTGGGTGTGTGCCCCTCGAACCAGCACCCCGGGGAGCCAGGGGAAGGGAGCCGTGGCAGCAGGCAGAGCGTGCAGCCAGGGAAAACAGCTATCACTGCAAGAGGAGTAGTCACAGCCCCCGGGGTTCACTCCCTTTGCCCTCTCACATGTCCGCTCCATGCCCTTCCCATGCCACCTGCAGACAAGCCCTCCCTTTTATGCTTATCTGTTTCCCTCTACAAAAAGATTTGCTCTCCAGCCTTAGGTTCGCCACCTCCCGTCCCCATGCAGCAGTGACACACCCGCTTGTACCACAAACGCCTCCAAAGACAGCTTGGCTTCAGGAAGATGGGAAGCCAATGCAGAAGGCAAATGCCCCCAAATCCCCTTGGTGCACAGCCCAGGAGCAGTACTTCATTCATTACTGCTGTGATGGTGCCCAGAAAATGTTTGAGGCATGAGAGGAGCCATCACGCAGCACCAAACCCATCCCATACTGGCACAAGAAAAACGAGCTGCTCTTCCCCTGTACTCCCCAACCCTACTGGCTATAAGAGAGAGCAAAGCTCAGCCCTAGAGAGGACAAAACTATATCTACCTGGTACCGCAGGAGAGGCTTACGGTGGTGGGACAAGTGTCCTGCGGTGCCCAACTCATCCTAGTACTCCCTGCCTCTGCCCGCAGCTGGCTCAGGTACAGGTGAGCTGCTGGGCTTTCATTTTACAGGGTGGTTGACTCTGAATGTCAAAAGTTGTCCTGGAGCCTTCCTCACCTGAAATGCCATCCTTTCTCCTTTCTGAGCCTCCTCAGAGGTTACTTCTAAAAATCTGGCAAGACAACAACCAATCACCTAATGGTTACATAGTTTTATTTCTCTCCTTCCCTTTTTAATTAAGAAAAATATGTGTAACCATTGTAGATAACTAAGCAAAATTTACTGCCGGTTGTGTGGTATTGAGAAGGCATGTTTGTTTTTTCTTGTCCATGTAGACTTTTTTCCCACCCAAACATCATTTTGACTTCACACAGGTTTGAATCACTCCTCAGCATATGTGAAGGTGATGAAGACTCCTGCAACAGCGGGTCTCCTCATCCCAAAAGGATTCCCTGCAATGCTTTTTCCCCAGTCAGTAAAGGTCCTAGTGGACTAGAGCACCTGCGATTTGACAAGCAAGTGAGCACCAGCTCCTTGAAGTGGAGAAACACCTGAGAAGACATGAAGAGGCCACTAACATAAACACACGTAACACGGATGTCCCTTATCCATACTTGCTCAAGACGGTGTTGGAGGGGAAGGATGGCAGATGAACAGTCAAAACTTGGCCACCACAGTGATTTACTGCTGCAGACAGTGTGTGCCACACTGCCGTCCCATCACAGGCCATGAGGATGGAGAGGCAGAGCTGGTGGTGCGTGGGGCAAACACTGCTGCAGCTCCAGTTTTAAATACAGCCTCTTAAGCTGTTACTGGTGCACAACGGGTTTACAGGCCACAGTGCCACATTAGGAAAAAACATCTCTAATCTTATGTAACAATTCCTGAGAGGCGTGTTGCCAAGTAAGCACAGTTTAAAATCAATCAGGCAATAGCATAAATCATTTAGCACTTGGCTGCATGTTTCCGCTTGTTCCTGCTCAGCAGCCATCCTGGGACAGACACAGGACCTCTGGGAAGGGCGAGGAAGAGCAAGCCACAGCTTTGCCACAGCCTCCCATCCTCAGCCATGACTGTCCCAACTCCACGGACCAATTGGATTCTCAACCTCAGCATTCAGCTTGACTTCATCCAGCAGTGAGGAGAAGTCCATACCCACACCAAACTGCTGTGACTGTCATTACAATGCTATAACCACTGCTCCTCTGTGTCCCTGCATGCTTGCTGGGTCCACTGGGAGCTACAGCTTCAGTATCTCAGTGAAAAGCATTTCTCAGCCTTGAGCAGACTGATGCCAGCATCCTACAGTCTGCTCAGGGGCCAAATTAATTCCTGGAGTAATACCTTCCCTCCTGTTGTCCATTGGCAGAACACAGCAGCATCTCAGCTGGACATGGGGCTCCTTCAAAGCCCATCTGCACACATCAGGTCTGTGTTAGCACTAAGGTGATTTTTACGCTTCCTTCCTGAGGAAATACAAAGCTCTGAAGAAATCTCTCCTAAAAGAGGGTAGATTCAGACTAGATGTAAGGAAGAATTATTCTGTGAGGGGGTGCTGAAACACTGGAACCCAGAGAAGTGGTCGGTGCCCCACCCCTGGAAACATTGAATGTCAGGTTGGATGGGGCTGTGAGCAACCTGATCTAGTTGAAGATGTCCCTGCTCTTTGCAGGGGAGTTGGACTAGATGACCTTTAAAGGTCCCTGCCAAACCAGACTATTCTATGATTCTATGATTCTTCGAAATTCTGACTTCAGCCAAGGGCTGGAAAGATTGAAATATACAGTTGTATATTATCTTCCCTCCCTTGGTGAAGTTTGCATTAACTTCTCCCATTTAACCAGTATGATTCACATTTACTTCCCATGCAAAGGTCCCCATTATTGCAAATTCCAGCAACATCAGTAGCAAGCTGCAGGCTGAGGACACAGCTCAGGGTTGCCATTGCTTCCTTTCAGCTCCAAGGCTGAGTTCTGGGGGCAATCACAGAGGCGTCATGGAAAAGGCAAAGCACCTGGCAAACAGGCAGGGTTGGTGGGATTGGATATTGCCTCTTACTTACACACTTACTCACTGTTGCACTCATCAGTGCCTGATGCATGTTTTCCTCACAGAGGTGGTTGAAGCACATACAGCTTTTATAACCTAACTGAGGCCATGGCCCATCCTGGACATCCCTGCTCTGAGCTGCTAACCAGGAGGTGGAATTTCTGGTCCATGTTTGCCCTGCTGTACAAGCATTGGGCACCATCTTGAAGAAGGAGCGTCAACTGCACAGAGCATCTGCTCTCCTTCTGCATTTCCTGCACAGGTTTCCTATCACATGTTCCTGGCTCAGAAAGGTAGACTTGCCCTGGTGGAGATAGCTGCTAAACTACAGCTCAATGGAGAAAGATCATGTGGGACAGTGATCATCCATGGGACATCAACAAAACTTGTATCTTCGGTGGCTCTGGCATTTTAAATAGATCTTCTTGAAGCAAACCTTGATATAAATTCCTGCTCACCTTGGAGGCTCATAAGACATAAGAGCTATCCCATTCAGAGAGTGCGTACTGGCCCTTGTACTTCATGCTGTGATGTTCAAGAACACAATGTGGTATCCTAATGTTAACTTCTGCAGATCAACTCATGAGGCGCCAAAAGCCCATGAAATAGCTGTGGTTGACCAATGCATTAGAACAAAAACCCACAATGACAAAGATAGGGCTGAAATCAAGTTTCCACAAAGACTATAAAGCAAAAGCTAAGTGAAGCACAGAAGCAAAAAAGGCTGCTAGATGGCATTCATGTTCATCATCTTTTTCAGCTGACTTGTAGACAATAGCTACCTCTGTCATTTGTTGGCAGTGGCTCCATATCAGTCCACAAGCTGGATGTCATGTTGAAGTGGTGCCTCTAGATGGACTGAGTACACCTTGCACATAAGAAATCTCCTTCACTGCAGAAGTGACTGAGCTGTATCCACTGGTGGGAAAGGTTATGTTACAGAAACTTCAGCTTTGTTGAACAATGAAGTGTGACTCTGTTTCAGCAGAGCTACAAGCCTATGCTGTTCAATCAGCCACAGTCACACTTTGTGAGCTGCTTTGGAGAGGCAAGGGATCTGGCAAGACCCCAGTGAAGTGGAAGGGGAGTGCTATGAGATCACCGCCAAAGGCAAAGGTCTGTTCTCAGACTGCAGCAGCTGCCCTCCAATCGCAGCTGTGTCTGCTCCAGGGAAAGCAATGCCCAGTATCTCCTGGCCAAAATTCAGCTGCTGCTGACTTGTAAACACCACCCAGAACAATCCAGTTTCACTGCTGGTTGATCAGCCATGGGTGCTGTATGTCCTACAGCTATTGGCAGAGAGCCACCAGCAGCTCAGCTACCCTTTACATGCTGCCTTCACAAATCGGAAACTTGCTTTCGATTCCACAGGCAGAGAGGCAGTGCACAAGGCAGCAGGAGCTTAAATAACCTGCTGCACGTGATGCATGCCCTTCACATGGATACAAGAAGATGGGAAGAAGATTTCCCTTTGGGTTCATCACCACAATAGGAACACAGGCAGGGTGCATCCTTGACTTGTGGATACTCTTTGGCCTGGATTTTAGAACAGGTATCACGTAGCCCAGGAATCGTCGGTGTCAATATGACCTCATAAAAGATGCAAATGATGGGGATTTCTCTGGCAAGTTGGCATAGCATATGCAATCTACACACAAATGTTTTGTGACCACAGCTGTGTCTCATTCAGTTCCTTTCTTGAATTCAGACCAAGGTTCAAAAGTTGGTATACAAGAAAAAATCATGCAGAACTTGCTGAGGTTCCATTTGGGAAAATATTAGCCTCAAGCAACGTTTCCTGGGCAAATGTTTGCCAGATGGGCTCTGAACAATTGCTATGGCCAGACTCCCAGTGAAAGGTATATAGAGCATACATTGCAACTGGGCATCACACATGAAGATCATGGAATCACAGAAACATACAATCATAGAATCATAGAATCACAGAATGGTTTGTGTTGGAAGGGACCTTAAAGATCGTCTAGTTCCAACCCCCCTGCTGCGGGCAGGGACACCCTCCACTAGACCACGTTGCCCAAAGCCCCATCCAACCTGGCCTTGAACACTTCCAGGGATGGGGCCTCCACAACTTCTCTGGGCAACCTGTTCCAGTGCCTCACCACCCTCACAGTAAAGAATTTCTTCCTAATATCTCATCTAAATCGAAACTTCCTTCAGCTTAAAGCCATTACCCCTTGTCCTATCACTACATATCCTTGTAAACAGTCCATCCCCAGCTTTCCTGTAGGACCCTTTTAAGTACTGGAAAGCTGCTACAAGGTCTCCCTGGAGCCTTCTCTTCTGCAGGCTGAACAACCCCAACTCTCTCAGCCTGTCTTCATACGAGAGGGGCTCGTATGACTATGATATGACTATATCAGAGGACACTGCTTACCCCAGGGCACTGGCTTGCTTCAGTCACCAGCTTTGTTCTCATGGGTTCCCTGCTTGGTCGAAGCCTTCAGTGGGCAGCTGCCGCTCAGGTCAGACACTCAGTCACTTGCGTCAGCCTTACCCGCCACCTCCATGCCTAACTGGCCAGCCATACCAGTGCCTGCCACCACCTCAGCCAGTGGCTCAGCTCAGTTTGTGCCAGGTGGGTGCCATGGCCAGCCAGCACCAGCAGTCATAGCACCCTCAGCAGCTCTCCTGGTCGCTCCTGTTGGTCAGGTAGCTCTTGCTGCAGGCATCTACCTGGGGCTGCCGCTGCTGGAGGCAATGCCAGCCAGGCCCTGCGGCTAAGTACAAACTCCACTGTCTTTGTGGAGAGCATGCAAAAGGCATCCTTTGCAGACATTTATATTTGAGATGCTTTCTTTTGTCTGAATAGCTTTTTAAAATACTGTTAATTCTTAATGCTAAAATAACCGATAATGTCTGTCTAAAAAGATCTGAATGTGAAGGCAACAGTTCATAGGTATAAGCTAATGGTTTTTCTTCCTCCCCCTCCAAGTGTCTCCAAAGGCTGGGCGGACCAGGAATCAGAGCATGACTGGAAGAGCCTTCCTAGGCTGGTACTGAGGGAGCCAAGCCAAACATACCTTGATGCCTGGAGGATAATTCACAGCAGGTTTTGGGCTGCACAGAAGTTACTGTCCCCAAGCCTGCAGGACCCAAAGAGACATCCTGATTTCTCCTCAGTAGACTACTACAGAGAGACAGAAATGGCCCAACCAGGTCTTTAATATGGTCCCTGGGGAGCAGAAAGCATCACCAGATCTTCCAGTCAGTACAACCCAGTTGTTCTAAGTATTAACTCTTTTTTATACTGCGGTTGCTGTCACTTCTAAGCAACACTTTTTGCACAGGGATAATCACCTCCCAAAGAGGTCGTGAAGACTCTGCTGTCCCTTGACCCTCAGCCTCGAGCTGGATACCAACAGAGTTGAAAGAATGAGACCATAAAGAGCAAATGTTACAAGGAACTGATTTTGGAAATAAGTCCACTGAAAATATTGATTGCTGAATACAGCAAATGATGTAAAACAAACAAACAAAAAAAAGTGTCTTCATCTTGTGAGAAAATTACTTTTCTACCTAGGAAAAAGTTTTCACAGACACATTTTGCCCAGCCCTGCTCCTCACACTGAGACAACTCAGAAAATAATGCCTGACAAGGATAAGACTCCCTCCCAATACTCCCTGTTAACAGTGCTGCTTCTTAAACAGATTTGTAACTTCAGTCGCATGAAGCTAACATTTAATCGAATGATGCACTGGAGAAAGAAACTCTTCAATGCATAAAGAACACTGACTGGGGATGAAGGAAAGAAGAAAAAAACAATTCCAACCTTGATCTCGCTCCTCTTCAGACCCTGAAGGCACCCATGTGGGTAAGGTATGATTTTTCTGCTCTTGTGAGTGCTTCCACTGCTCTGTCAGGCCTCCTGGTGGTAATGGGATCGTGCAGGAGGGGGTTTCTCTTGCTCTCCTGGAGACAGTAAGGCAGAACACACACATCATCTGCCTCGAATCGTAGTCGAGCAAGGCTGAGAAGGGACCCCGAAGCAAGCACTCTTTGGCTGGCTGCGCTATTCACGAGAGGCTTGAGGAGTTCACGTCAACATACCTAGACCATCACATCCAGTCACCAAGTCTTCCCATTGCACTCACAAGCCACGTCTCAGTATATGCAAGAAGCAGAAGCTCCCATTTTTTCTTTCTAGGCACATTTACTATTCCAGCCTAGCCCATATCCCTCTTTTTAAGAGATCTGGTGGCATACAGAGCTGAGATTGATGGTCTGCTTAAGCGTGCAGCCAGCACCAGTCTCTATTACTGAAATGACTAATGAGAAAAGTTGAAGAAGCCCCCTCATGTTCCACAGTATCTCCCAAACAGCCAAACCTCTCTCACCAAGAGAAAATGAGTTGGCCCTTCCTCTTCTCCCTGTAGAGAAGCGTCACCAGGTTGCAACTTGCCAGTTAGGCTCCCCATGGAGATAACAGCCAATTACAAATGGAAAGTGTGCCAGGGAACTTCAAATTCCAACCCTTCCTGTCTCACACAACAAAGCTATTGTTTGCAGCTCAGTCTTTGGGGGTCCCCCCTGTGCCTGTGGGATGCTTGGCTATGGGGGGAGAACACGTGGGGAAGGGCTGGACTGCTTTCACGGGGCAGTGTTTAGCTCCGGTCAGGTGAAAAAGTGCTGTCAGAACTGTCTGCCTTGCTTACGCTGCTGATCTCGGTGCTCTGCCCTTGTCCTCATCTTGCAATGTCTTGGTTGAGGCGTAGACGTGAAATGGAGAGAGGTGATTGTCCTCACTCATGCACAGCCCCTCTTCCCACAGATGAAGGCAAACAGGCCAGATCTTTGGGGGTATGTTGTTTTATTAGAGTTCTATCAAAGATATTAGAGGAGTGGTGTAGAGGGAATGACGGAGTCCAAAAGTGGGAGCAGGTGCCTGGGGCCTGGTCAGTGTCACCTGGAAGGAGAAAAGTGAGAAGAAAAACAGGTGACCGTGGTGCCTTGTTTTCAAAAAGACTTGTCTTCAAGGTGGTCTTGAGTTCTCAGAAGCCCTGTCAGCAGGGGGAGATGCTTAAGGGCTGGTTGTCGACAAGCAGGGGAGGAGAGGACAGGCTGCCTTACCTTTCCCAGGCAGTAGTCTGCTGGCCCTGGCTTCACTGTTTTCTCACCTCCAAGTCCACTTTTGGTTCCCATTGTGTACATGGGAGCCTTCTTTTTGTAGACGTCCAGTTCCACTTTGGGGAATGCAGCAGGACCTGGCGTCTGTAAGAGAGGCGGGGAGGTTGCTGGGTACAAAAGGCAGGTGCTGATTCTTGCCAAGTGCCCACAGGGGCTGTGCGAGTTGAGCTGGCTGGCCAGAGAAGTGGTGTGAGGCGCACGGAGCGATGGGAACAAGGGCACCTCCTGTTTCCCTGCAGAGAGGCAGATTTCCCCGAGGAGGAGGGAGGTTCCCATTAGTGCCGATGAGCTTTGCCCCATCAGAACTGTTAGTGCTGGAAAACGAGGCACCGCAGGTGTCAACAGAGCATCCCCTCTCCCACTGTTAACAGCAGGAGAGCCAGGGGACCTGTGGCTTCTCGGGTTTTGCCGCTGGCGCAGGGAAGCGTGTGTTACGAGAGGCACTGGAGCCCTTCTGCCCCGAGGAGAGAAGCTGAGCTTCAGCTGCTGACGTGAGAGAGCAGAGACGCATAGCTCACCTTGGAGAGGTCTTCAGCAAAGCCATTGTGCTTACTCTTCCCTTTCATGGAGTAGCATGGGCTGGCATGGGTGTAGGCTGTGTTGGGTCCCACCAGCCTAGGCAGGGTGTAGGCGCCAGGACCTGGAAGGGCAATGGGAAGAGAGCGTGTGTGAGTCCTGCAGGGAGAGGAACGGTACCAGAGCGGGAGAGAAGCAGCCTGCCAAGCTGCCCAGCACATTTTCCCTGGAGGGCATGCAGGCTGCAAGTGCGTGTATTTGCCCCAGTTCCCTCACCTGGAGATTGGTTGGTTTTGAGAGCCTTGTGCCGGAAGGCCATGGACTGCACCGGCGCGCGTTGGTAGAGGTGTTTGTCGGCCTTTTCCGTGGAGTAGTCACCTAGGGCAGAGGAGAGGCAGAGAAAAGCAGTGAAGCTGGGCTCTTTTCCTCAAGCCAAAGGGGAAAGGTCAGGAGGAGGCGCTGAGCCTTGTTCGCTTTCGGTCTGGAAACCTCTGAAACCTCTTCAGGGTGTGAGCTGACGTTTTGTACGCCGGTAGCACAGGGCAAAAGGAAGGCGCACTTGTCTTGCCTGAAAGAAGTGCTAGAGAAATGGTACTCACTTGGTCCAGGGGTGATCTCTGTCTTCACCTTGGGAAGTCCGCAAATGTGCTGTGCTGGAGCCGTGTGCTTCCCATTCCTGGTGATGGAGGGCTGGACATAGTACCGAGGACCCGGAGACGAGCTGTCTGTCATGGGTGGTTTGGCCCCTCGCAATGTGTATGCAGGGGCTTTGGTTTTGGTGGGATTGTGACCCAGGTAACCTAGGAAGAAAAGCTTGTGAAAGGACACCTGCCTGCAACGGCATATTTAAAGCTAGTTTCTAAGTGGAGTGGTTGGAGTTGCTGGCCTGAAGAAATTCCCTTCCTGTGCGACTTTTTCCTCCAAGCGTGATGCCAGCAGGCCAACACGATGGTACAATGGCTTCCAGCAAGAACGATGTAGGCATTGTGCAATTCACCAGAATACCACCCAAATGCTATTGTTATGAAGTATTACACCCTGAAACAGTTGCTCAGCTAACTTAGCATGAGAGCGTGGAGGCCTGGAGCAAAGGGGAACGGAGCTGTGGCTGCTTGTCCCCTGGAGGTAGTGGGTATGGTGCACCCCCCTTGCGACGGTGGTTTTACCTGTTGTCCCAGGGATTGAGTATTTGGGTCCCGGGCTGGTGAACTGCGCCAGGATGGGACCTCGTGGGCGATGAGGTCTCCACGTGCCCACGTAGGCTCCATCTGTGTTGGAGGTGGCTACAAAGCCTACAGCAAGAGCAGAAGAGTTACCGAAGGGCTTCCCTGACAGAGGCCCGGTGCGAAACCTCCCTGGGTGGAGCAGCAGTGCTTCACCTTTCTCAGCCTTGGCCATCGGACTTGGAGTGGATGAACTACTTGACTGCTGCAGCTCTCAGTCGCAGAGCGCGGCGAGGGTGAGCAGGCACCTCTCGCTCAGGAGAGGTTCTGGTGTCTGCTGCCAGGTGGCCTTGGGGACATGCCTTGGCTCATCACAGAAGTGCACTGTGCCCTCATACAGGCTCCTGGCGCCTGTCAGATGTGACGTTTGTGTCCTAGGACTGACTGGCAGCTGGGGAAGTCCAGCTTGCAGGGACAGACCTTCATGAGGTGTGCACAGCAGAAACACGCGACCAGGGAAAAACTGATGGCATTTATGCATTTAATCTAGCAGCCTCACGTTCTCATACTGTTGGGCTCACTTAATAATAAGAATGTACATCTGAACACCTGGAATTTCTATTTCACCTCTTATTTTCCACGTGTGTCTTAATCTACTTCTTTTTTTTCCTGGCAAAGGCAACGTGGGCCTGGTGTTAGTAAGCAGAATTTGCTGCTGGGGGCTCTTGCTTAGCAAGGTGTGGGAATACCTCTGTGGTGCCACTTTGGGGAGTTTGTCCTTGGAAGCAGAGGCAAGAGAGGCCTTTCCCAATATGCAGAAGAAATTGTGCAGACTCGTGTGTACTTTCACTGAAGGGGTGCCATGGACCACACCACGCAGCAACGTGCTCAGCAGGAAAGCTGGTATTGGGGCAGTCTTTCCAAGGTAGCCATTGCCTGAAGATGGCTGGGCATCAGTCTGCTGACGAGAGGTGGTCAGGGGCTGCTGTTGCACCAATTGTTTGTTTGTTTTGGTTTTTTACCCTGCCCTTTTTAAATTGTCTCTATCTTGACCCTGACATTTTTCTTGCTTTTGCTCTTCCAGTTCTCTCCCCCATCCCGCTGTGGAGAGAAAAGGATATCTCATCTAAATCGACCTTCCTTCAGCTTAAAGCCATTACCCCTTGTCCTATCACTACATATCCTTGTAAACAGTCCATCCCCAGCTTTCCTGTAGGACCCTTTTAAGTACTGGAAAGCTGCTATAAGATCTCCCTGGAGCCTTCTCTTCTGCAGGCTGAACAATCCCAACTCTCAGCCTGTCTTCATACGAGAGGGGCTCCAGCCCTCTGATCATCTTTGTGACCTTCCTCTGGACCCACTCCAACAGCTCCAAGTCTTTCTTGTACTGGGAACCCCAGAGCTGGATGCAGTACTCCAGGTGGGGTCTCACCAGAGCAGAGGGGCAGAATCACCTCCCTCGACCTGCTGGTCACATCTCTTTTGATGTAGTCCAGGATGAGGTTGGCTTTCTGGGCTGCAAGTGCACATTGCTGGCTCATGTTGAGCATGAAGACCTATGAGATGGTATCCTCCCAGTGTGATTATGTGGATCCATGACACTGAAATGCCAGAGGAGCAACTGGATTAGACTGGAGACACACCACAGAAGTTACTAATAGTATTTGCCAGTTATAAAGCAGCACAGTTGTACTTAACCTAGATTGGAAACCACACAGCAAGACTTGAAGAGTCTGAAGTGTTCATCAGAGAGCAGCTCACATTTCTGGATGATGCACACTTATGTGCATCCGGCCCTGCTTTCAAATCTCTGAAGCTCACCAGCAGCACCAGCCCAAAGAGATGTTCTAACCAGTGGCAGAGGCCTTGTGGTTGCCTCTCTCTATCTTGGTTATACCAAGCAGCCAACAATTTGTCTTCCCCGATGATTACATTTGGAACAAAACTATACTCACGGGTCATTGTGAAGCAAACTGCAGACCCCCAGGTCCAAGGAAATTAAATAAATTCATGATCCTGCTCTACCACTGCCCTCAATGGGAGAAGGACTGTGTCCTTACCAGCAAGGAGTGCTAGTGAGTGATTTTTGGAGAATACTCCAGCTGGTACTTGGGACACTTGGAAAATCTGTCTCTGAAGAAGCCAAGGCATGACATTCTGTAACAGCAAAGCAGCAGTGGGAGGAGAAAGGCCCTCTCACACACACCAAAGGCACACACTCCATCAAAGTGTGAACGCCTCAGCATTTTTTAAATTTGCCTTTTCAGTGAACATTTTCCTTGAAGCTTAAGATGTTCACAGGTATGAAAGATAAGGATTTCCTCAGGATTTCTGCAAGATGTTTGAGTACCTTCTCATCCCACCTTTCTAACTGTGCCTAAAACTGATTTTCAGTGCATCCCAGAGAATTATCCTATTGAAATTCCTCAGGTGCCTCTAGAAATATATGAAGTTACGATAATGACGGGAGAGGAGGTGTTCAGACAGAGAAGAAAGATGGACAAAACATAAACCCTTACTAAACCATCTGAAATCACATTCTCTGCAGTCTGCATCCAAGTCTTTTGTCATATGGAACAATAAGATATAGTCATACATCTGCTTTCTGTGTAAATGTAAAGCAAATTGTTCTTATGTCTTACATTTCTCAAAAAGCAGTGTTAGGATAGGGTCATGGGCCATAGGATCCTTAGGGTATTGCCTAATCTCATCAGCCCTGCCAATTCACCCTGGCTGAAGCTGTTCTACATGAAGTGCAAATATCTTCTTCCTTCACGTTCCTGTAGGTGTGTTGTAGTTGGAAATTACAATAGCTTGAAGTGATAGCACTAGTATGCCCCAGGAAGCTTCGACCAACCAGCTCTGAGGTTAGAGCTGCGGTTGTACATACCAAATTGGATTCAGTAACTCTGCTTTGTCAACTGCCTTGAGCAGAATGTGCTGATTTCTGCATTTTGTATGCTCAGCATAGTCTGCTGTAAGTTTTCCTCTTGCTGATCAGTAGAAAATTTCCCAATGGGACCATGCTCTGCATTTCCCTGGAGTGAAGGAGATATTTGGACTAAAAAAAAGTAAAAAACTTCAGTGTTTATATATTACTATGATTCATTATTTATGAAGCAATGACTGCTACAAATCCCAAAGCTTAAACTCTCTCTGCCTCCCTTCTGGTAAATGTTACACAGAAATGTAAGAAAGAGGAGTGTTACTGTCCCAGTGATTCCAGTGATTTATAGAACAGGTAGATTACAAGAGGTGGATAAAGCTGGCAGACTCACTGCTTGCAGGCAAGAGGCATTTAATGGAGACAAGTTATTTTGTAAGAAAGAATCTGCACTAATCAAGCAAAGAAAAATTTACAAGACACCCATAAAAACTGGTATAATGTATTGGCATTTTGTCAGAAAAAGAAAAAGAAGATTTACAGTAATCTAGCACCAAAAAGCCAGACATCTGGAGTTCAAAACTATTGGGTTATCCATCCAAAGTATCTTTAATTGGTTACCCCCATGAATGTGGGAAGAAGCTGCTATTTTGAATTGGATGCATGGCAATCCAGGGCAAATTTTTCCTAGTACATTAAGGAGCAATAAGATTAAGAGACTTCTGTTGTTTTATTTAGGCCAAAATGCCTGAGAATTAATTTCAAAGCTGTCTAAGAGATTTGGGCACCAGCACCACTCAGATCAGCAGGAAAACTTGTACAAATATCCAAGGTAGCTTACTTTTTTTTTAATAAGAAAAAAACCTACCTGGAACAAATCTTTAAATTGAATAAAGATTTTTTCATTTCATAGAATCACAGAAACATAGAATGGTTTGGGTTGGAAGGGACCTTAAAGATCATCTAGTTCCAACACCCCTGCTGCGGGCAGGGACACCCTCCACTAGACCACATTGCCCAAAGCCTCATCCAGCCTGGCCTTAAGCACTTCCAGGGATGGGGCCTCCACCACAACCTCTCTGGGCAACCTGTTCCAGTGCCTCACCACCCTCACAGTAAAGAATTTCTTTCTAACATCTCATCTAAATTGACCCTCCTTCAGCTTAAACCCATTACCCCTTGTCCTGTCACTACACTCCCTCATAAACAGTCCCTCACCATCTTTCCTGTAGGCCCCTTCAGATACTGGTAAGCCACAATTAGATCTCCCCGGAGCTGCCTTTTCTCCAGGCTGAACAATCCCAACTCTCTCAGCCTGTCCTCATAGGAGAGGTGCTCCAGCCCTCTGATCAGCTTTGTGGCCCTACCCTGGACTCGCTCCAACAGCTCAATGTCTCTCCTGTACTGGGGCCCCCAGAGCTGGACGCAGTACTCCAGGTGGGGTCTCACAAGAGCGGAGTAGAGGGGCAGGATCACCTCCCTCTACCTGCTGGTCACACCTCTTTTGATGCAGCCCAGGATATGGTTGGCTTTCTGGGCTGCAAGCGCACACTGCTGGCTCATGTTGAGCTTCTCATCAATCAATACCCCAAGTCCTTCTCCTCAGGGCCGCTTTCAATCCATTCCTCACCCAGCCTATAGTCGTGCTTGAGATTGCACCGACCCATGTGCAGGACCTTGTACTTGGCCTTGTGGAACTTCATGCAGTTTGCATGGGCCCACCTCTCCAGCCTGTCAAAGTCCCTCTGGATGGCATCCCTTCCCTCCAGCCTGTCGACCACACCACACAGCTTGGTGTCGTCGGCAAACTTGCTGAGGGTGCACTCGATCCCATTGTCCATGTCGCCGACAAAGATGTTGAACAGTGCCAGTCCCAGTACTGATCCCTGAGGAACGCCACTCGTCACTGGTCTCCACTTGGACATTGAGCTGTTGACCGCAATTCTTTGAGTGTGACCATCCAGCCAATTCCTTATCCACCGAGTGGTCCATCCATTGAATCCATGTCTCTCCAATTTAGAGACAAGGAAGTCATGCAGGACAGTGTCAAATGCCTTGCACAAGTCCAGCTAGATGACATCAGTTACCCTTCCCTTATCCACCGATGCTGTAACCCCATCATAGAAGGCCACCAAGTTTGTCAGGCACAATTTGCCCTTAGTGAAGCTGTGTTGGCTGTCACCAGTCACCTCCTTATTTTCCATGTGCCTGAGCATAGTCTCCAGGAGGATCTGCTCCATAATCTTGCCAGGCACAGAGGTGAGACTGACTGGCCTGTAGTTCCCTGGGTCTTCCTTTTTTCCCCTTCTTAAAAATAGGGGTTATGTTTCCCCTCTTCCAGTCAGTGGGAACTTCACCGGACTGCCAGGACTTCTCAAATATAATGGCGAGTGGCCTGGCCGCTTCATCCACCAGTTCCTTCAGGACCCGTGGATGCATCTCATCAGGTCCCATGGACTTGTGCACCTTCAGGTTCCTTAGATATTCTCGAACTTGATCTTCTCCTACAGTGGGTGGTTCTGCATTCTCCCAGTCCCTGCCTTCTGTGACCCGGGCAGTGTGGCTCAAGGATTTGCCAGTGAAGACTGAGGCAAAGAAGTCGTTGAGTACCTCAGCCTTCTCCATATCCTGGGCAACCAGGTCACCCGTTTCATTCCAGAGGGGACCCACATTTTCCCTCGTCCTCCTTTTCTCACTAACATACCTACAGAAGCTTTTCTTGTCCTTGACATCCCTGGCCAGACTAATTTCTATCAAGGCTTTGGCTTTCCTAATCTGATCCCTGGCTGCTCGGACAGTTTCTCTGTATTTCTCCCAGGCTACCTGCCCTTGCTTCCACCTTCTGTAGGCTTCCTTTTTTTGTTTGACTTTGCCCAGGAGGTCCCTGTTCATCCATGGGGGCCTCCTGGTGTTTTTGCTTGACTTCCTCTTTGTTGGGATGCATCGCTCCTGAGCTTGGAGGAGGTGACCCTTGAATACTAGCCAGCTGTCTTGAGCCCCTCTTCCTTCCAGGCCTTTGTCCCATGGTACTCTACCAAGCAGACCCCTGAAGAGGCCAAAGTCTGCTCTCCTGAAGTCCAGGGTAGTGAGCTTGCTGTGCACCCTCCTCGCTGCCCTGAGGATCCTGAATTCCACCATTTCATGGTCACTGCAGCCAAGGCTGCCCTTGAGCTTGACATCCCCTACCAGGCCCTCTTTATTGGTGAGAATAAGGTCCAGCATGGCACCTCTCCTCGTGGGCTCCTCTATCACTTGGAGGAGAAAGTTGTCATCGACACATTCCAGGAACTTCCTGGATTGCTTGTGCCCTGCTGTGTTGCCCCTCCAACAGATGTTGGGGTGGTTGAAGTCCCCCATAAGGACCAGGGCTTGTGAGCATCAGGCTGCTCCTATCTGCCTATAGAGGGCTTCATCTGCTCGGTCCCCCTGGTCAGGTGGCCTGTAGCAGACCCCCGCTATGATGTCCCCTGCCCCAGCCCTCCCTTTAATCCTGACCCATAGGCTCTTGGTCAGCTCCTCATGCATCCCCAGATGGAGCTC
This sequence comes from Balearica regulorum gibbericeps, assembly GCF_011004875.1. NCBI lineage: Eukaryota > Metazoa > Chordata > Aves > Gruiformes > Gruidae > Balearica > Balearica regulorum. The sequence goes on from NC_046186.1 coordinate 112,472,657, forward strand.
CATGCACTCTAGCTGGTCATTGACATAGAGGGTGACACCCCCTCCTCGTCTGCCCTGCCTGTCCTTCCTAAAGAGCCTGTACCCTTCCATCCCAACACTCCAGTCATAGGAGCTATCCCACCACGTCTCTGTAATGCCAATAAGGTCATAGCCTTGCAGGCGCACACACATGTCCGGCTCTTCTTGTTTATTCCCCATGCTCTGTGTGTTCACGTAGAGGCTTTTCAGTTGTGCCCCCAATGAAGCTGACTTATTAGCTGGGGTGGCTGGAATTCTTCTGATGTATCTTCCCAGTGTTACCCTGTTGATATCCATAAAGTAGAATTTTCCACTTTACAGAGACAGAAATGTGTTTGGGATAGTGCTTAGACACTGTTTAATTTAGGGTTAAATGCACTACTTGCTTTGCTGACCACTATACCTTTGAAGAAGAGCTGAAAGACTGATAAAAAAGCATGCTTTGCTAAAGAGTATCCTTGAAGGAGAGCTGAAAAACTGATAAAGAGGAAACATCCTGCCCCAAAAGGCGCTGAGAGCTGGGCGAATGCCAGAGAGGCCTGAAGTCAACAAGAATCGCCAGTAACCAGGGGATGGGAAAGGTGGCTGGGGGGGGCAGGTTTACCACCACCTACCCAATTAAAGGACTATGCAAGCTACACCTCCCACACCCTCGAGGAGCATGCCTGCTAATTTAAAGATACTTGACCAATAGTAGATGATGCGGTAATTAATAACCAATTAGCATAAATTTAGGCGAGTTTTTCCAATCCTGTAACAAGATAAATGTGTGGCAGATTCTGTGTGTGGTGTGCTAGCTTTGTGGAATTACCATCTAGCACCCATCTCTGCGCAGACATGAAATAAATCAAATACCTCTGCTCTGTGTGTATATTGGCGTACTGCACACCGGGTAAACGATCCCACTTTTGGGACAACACTGTTGGTTCCTGTGGCATCCGGAGCCCCTGGCTCGTCTCCTCTAGGCTTCGAGCATGCTGTAGTGCATCCAGAACGTCTCTGAGCCGTAGGCCTAGGGCCCTTGCCAGCGCCCCATCCCTCCAACCCGGGCACATCATCCCACTACCTGTCACTGGCAAGCCTGATGTTATCCCCCTCCCCCTTCGAGCATAGTTTAAAGCTCTGTCAATGAGCCCCGCCCCGCTAGTTCCTGGGCAAAGATACTCTTCCCCCTTTGAGAGAGGTGAATACCGTCAGGGTTCATCAGGCCTGGTGCCATGTAGGCCATCCCATTGTCAAAGAACCCAAAGTTGTGGCGTTGACACCAGCCACGGAGCCATGCATTTATGGACTGTGTCCACGTGTTCCACCCAACATTGCTGCCCTTAACTGGAAGGAGGAAGGAGAATACTACCTGCGCTCCTGAATCCTTCAGTGACTGTCCCAAGAGCCTGAAGTCCCTTCTGATCGCTTTCGTGGTACGTGTCTCTGCTTCATCCCCACCCACATGGAGGAGCAGCAGTGGGTAATAGTCAGAAGGGCTGTACCAGGCTGGGGAGTTTCCTCACGATGTCCTTGACACGGGCCCCAGGGAGGCAGCAGACTTCTTTGAGAGGAGGGTCTGCCCTGCATATCAGGCCCTCTGTACCCTTCAGATGGGAGTCCCTTATAACTCTCCTTTTCTTCTTTGTTGGGGTGGTCACGACCTGAGGCATGGGCCTTTTGGGCCTAGGTGCTACCTCTGGAGTAGCTTGACTGTCATCCATATCCTTGCTCGAGTGGCCTTCCACAGCCAGAGCCTCATACCTGTTGCACAGGGGTACATGGGAAGGTGAGATGGGTGAGGAAGAGAAGGTTCGCCTGCCATGCCGCGCATGGACATGTTTCCATTCACTCCCCTCTTTGAGGCTGCTGCCTTCTGCCTGGCAAGGGGAGGATACAGGGTCCCCTTCACTTTGGCTTTGGTCTGTTAGCTGTCCCTGTTTCTGTCTCAGGGAGGGCAGAACTTGGCTCCACCAGTCTATCTCTCAGCCTCTCTTATGCTCCTTAACCTCTCCACTTCACGGAGTTCTGCCACCAGGCTGAGCAGATCATCCACCTGGTCACACCTCAGGCAGCCAATCTCACTACTGCCTTCCCCCACCAGTGCCAAGCTCAGACACTCCCTGCAGCCTGAGAGCTGGGTGGCTGCATGCTTCTGTGGCAGCTCTGTGTTGCCACATGCCTCCTGGAGAGCACAGAGCTTAGGGCTTTCTGCCTGGTGGGTGCCATGGCTGAACTCCTTCTGTGAGAGAGCGATGACCAGCAGTGGACAATGCTCTCGAGCAGGCAGACTGACTAGGCCCTGCCCGCACGCCCGGGCCGACGCGCCACGCTCTGCTCGCCCGCTCAGTTCCCCGCGCCGCGGGTCGCTAGCGCTCATTGGCTGCTTCTCATTGGCAACGCCCAGGTCTCATCAGCAGTTCCCGCGAGAGCAGCCGGCTCGTGGCGGGTCACTTCCGCATCCCTGGCGTTTCCCTGCCTCTGGAAAGCCAGGAAAAACCCCCTGTGTGCCTGGATCTGCCGCTCGGCTGCGGGTCCGGCCGGCACCGGAGCTGCACTCTTCGGCGACTGACTGCTTTTGCATCAGTGTCTCATTGTACACTGTATTCAGAACAGAAGAACCCTGAAATATGGAAGGGTTCTTAATCAGAAGTTGTGATACTTCTTCCAAAACTATGCCCCAAACCTTGAACGCTCCAGTTTTCCATTAATGAAGATGTGAAAAGTTGGGACATATAAACATTGTGGAGAGGGGTTCAATTTTCCTTTTAAAAGCAAAAGTTCTCAAGGAAAACAAACACCTGCTAAAAAGAAAAAAAAAAACCACAAAAAATCAAAACCCTCAAACAATTTCTGCTGAAAAGCAATTTTAATGGAAAATTTTACCATTTTTAATTAAGGGCCAGATGGTGCTTGTAAAACTCAGCCTTGACTAAAGAAGGGTATATAACCCTCAGAAAATTCTACCTTAGAAATGCAAAAAAAGCCAAAAAAAGTCATCTGGAAGAGGTGGCTGTTGAACATGCAGACACATTTTTTTTGTGCCCATACAATAAGATGATGCATGTCTAGTACCTCTGGCAGTTTGGGATGCCATAGAAACTTAACAGCTATTCTGGGCCAGACCAAAGGTGTCTCTTTCTCCAAAAGCAGGTGCTGACAGATAGCTACAAGAACGTGGAAAACGTGGTACTTCTAAACCCTGTCCTAGTCCCCCAGCACTTTGCAGCTCCAGGCTTTTCCAAACCAGACATAATCTTTATCTGTTCAAGATCCTTCACTGAACAGACCTATCCCACCTCCTCCTGCACCCATATAATCTGTCTCATCTGCAGTGTCTTTCAGCAAGATGCTCCACAGATGTGCAACCTGTTGTACAGAGAACCCCCTCCCTCTGTTTGGAACCAAGGTTCTGATCTTCATTTGATGTCAGCTATGGTAGTTAGAAATCAGTCTAATTATATGCCAAAACCCACCTTCTCCTGCTCCCCTCTTGCCTGGGGAGCTTAATCAGCGTACTTCCCCTTTTCTTCCATGTTCCCACATAAAGGCACATTTTATTCCCTTCATACACAAGAATGGCAGGCACAGTCTACATATTAGAAATGTGGTCCTTTGCCCAGTAAGCTCCTTCCTCCAGCTTCAGTGGATTTTTCAAACAGGCTTTAGATTGCCCAGATGAGATTCTGTCTTTCCCCAAATCTCTTGTGCTCTGCAAGGTGCCACCCACTGAATGTGTCTGGCATCAGGACACCCACGATTTGAAAGTGCTGTGGTATCACTGCAGTCATCCACTTGACCACTTCTCCTGTCCATGGGCCAGACCTGCCATTTGAGGTCATGATATGAAAGGTGCTGTGGGTGCAGGTGGAGTTGTCCTGTTGTTGCAGAGGTACGAGCACGTTGGGAGCCAGGCTGGAAGGTGGGCAAAAGGCAGCTCTGGCTAGAGGGCTTGAAAGGGGAGGACAAGATGATCAGCTCTTTTCCTGTACATATAATATAGCATTTCTGTCAAAACAGATCTGTGAATATCTCTGATGAGGTTGGTTATAAAAGGAATAGGATATAGCAGTGACTAAGTGTGCCCATTTGGAAGAAATCACTAGCATGTTATTAAATATTTAACCTTCCAAATTTAATTTGTTAAATCTGCTGGGAGGAGTTTCCAGATTGCTTGCAGTGTGCTTTGGGAGCGGTTCCAGGTCAGCAGGGACTTTAGCCTCGCTTACCCTTACTCTGGGGCAGAAGGAACAACATAGTGATGATGGTTTTGACTTCATTTTCAGCTCTCCCTTTTTAGAAACAATGGCTCAGCTCCCCAACTGGTTGTAAATCCAAGTCTCTGCAGTGGAGATATTCTGATTTACACCAGCTGAAGGCCTGGCCTCTAGTTCAGAAGAAATGGGCTGCCAGTTTAATTACTTCATCCCAGGTATGGCATTAATAATATGGGAATAAATTTAATGCTGCTAAGTAACAGCAATACAGAGCATTTTGTCACATGTATGACAATTAATGTGTGGTGCATGGTATTTCTGCTTCTCCTGTGTTCCCTTTTAAATGATGCTCCTTGTGATTTGAATTTCAAAGAGTACTTCTCCTAGTATTTCTCATTATTGATGGTGACTGTTCGCAGAGCAGCTCAGTGCTGCTTTGTTGGCTCATCACTTTTGATTCCATGCCCAGATGCTAAGGACAGAAGCATGCAATTAATTTGGAAGCACAACCCTTCATTGATTTCAGTTGGGAGATTTTACTTGAACACCAAAGGCCCGATCTGTCCCTGACTAAGTTTAATATTGTCTTTACATGGAAAATGTCTTGCTTTTCCACTGTAGATCTCTTTTGTGAGAAGGGATCTCAAAACTCTACTTGCCTGTAAGAATATACAAAGAAATCAGCGGAGAACCATAAGCTATAGGTGATCCCCTCACTGTCATGGGGAAAAAGAGATCTGATTTTGGGGACACTGATGAACAAGGTGAAAAGGGCAAGCAATTTGGGATTCAGACCTCTTCCCATGGACAGGAAGGACAGGAGACAAAAAGTTGCCCTTTTTTCCAAGATCATGCCTTTTTCCCCTGGAATAAGAGAGGTCTTTGAGTGTCCAGACTTCCTAAGCAGCTTCCCTGTACACATCCCAACCCACCCTCAGGTGCCTTGAGCCTGAAAGCACCAACAAGCTTAGGACAAGTGGAGTATGCCCACTTGAAAAGCAGCTCCACAGTCAAAGCAGGGCGCCACACAAGCCAGGCAGTGAGCTACGCACTCTGAACGCAGCATGCGGATGAGTCCTTCCCAGGCTTCCTGCATTGCACATGGCAAGCAGGGAATTGCCAGAGCACCTCTAGGGTCTTTGTTAGGATGTTTTATTTGTGAAAAACCTGTCCTCTCTCTTCAACAGCTACTCCAGGGGAGAAAAAAACCCTGGCAGGTAAGCACATGGAAATTAATAAGAAAGATAAATTTGTGTTCCCCTCTGCATTTTAAGGTGGCATCAGTTAATTCAATGAGCGTTCCTGGCAACTAGGTATTTATCAGCCAGATGGATTAATTTCTTTAGTGAATCTAGTGAAATGTTTGTGGAGTTTGAATACTCCTTCATTAAGTAAGCCCTTCCACAAGTTTTCATATCAGCGTTGTTCTCCTCCCACCTGTGAAACCTGGTTGCTTCTCATGGAGCTATCCGTAACATTCATCAGCTTCTCACTCAGTTATTTCTCATGTTCAGCATCTTCTCTTGTCAGGTCCAGCAGTTTCTCTTGGTCTGTGCCGGTAGCCAAACCTGAGGCCAGGTCCTGTCATCTGCCTGCACACCTCAACAGGTCTCGTCCTCGGTAAGCTCTTGGCAGGCATCCTGAGGAGCAGTGGGACTGCATCCTTGCCACAGGGGACCTGCAGCAGGAGTCCAGAGGTGGGAATCTGAACTTCTCCATATTTTCATGGCCTGTTAGTGCAGAAAGGAAAAGGCTTTTTCATTTGTGTCTCGCCAACCCCAAAGCACTTTCTTAATCTTACAGGACAAGCACGGACTCGATTAAATCTGCCGAATGATGAAGAATTTGGAAACCAGTGTGTCCTTCATGCATATCTGCTGGTAAGGATACTAAGCTGTGAGGTTTGATTCACACTACGTAAGCTGCAGGCAGCAAGGAAAGGGTGTGGCACGCTCCTTAAATCACAATTGCCAAGGTGGAAATCAGACCCACAGGGCTCAGCTCAGCTCCCTAACTGTTAGGGCATCCTCCTGTCTCCAGCCACAGCTCCAGAGGTACAGCTCTCCCAGATGTCCCATGCTGAGCCCATCGACCCTGTCTGGATGACACAGGGCTTCTCCTCAGGCATCTCTTTGTAAGGGGCTGAACCAACCCAATGTGACAATCTGCAATTCATTAATTCATTTAATTTAACTTAATGTCTGCCCAGTTAGTCATCAATGTGCTCATATAAATCTAGGTCTACCCTCTGGTGGGTACCCTCCCACCCCCTCACCCCCCTTTTCCTGTTCTGGCTACTTGAAATACCTTATCTTTGGTGAAAGAACTGTTTCTTACCATGTTCATATACACGTCCTTACATACCGGGAGCCTGAACAATGCCATAAGATAAATAAGAGGTCAACTGCTATGGCACTCAGCTCTAAAGAAGTGTCTGGCTTAAATAAAGTAGTTGTGCTGCAGTTTCACAGTGGATGAAAAGGCATTTAATGTGAGATGCTGAACAACTCAGAAGATCCCTAATCATATCCAAGGGGAACCTTTATCATCTCAGCTATCTGTCTGACTCTGTTCAAGGTCTGTAGCACCTAAATATTGTCACTGGTTCCTTCTCTTATAAAAAATCAAAAGGTGGCCTTGGCATGTTTCCTGTCTGACAGATGGCCACATCTCAATTAGCACTAACCTATGCCTTTCCTGGCTACCTTGGAAGGCCAGCAATGCAAGAAGGCACAGAAATGGTACAGTCCCCTCTCCCCTGGAGCCATCTGTACTGGTCAAGGAGCTGCCTCATGAATAGGGAAGCACTGGTGCCAATCCTTGCTGTAAGGCTTCCTGGAAGAACCCCAAAAAGTTCAAACATGAGAACTGTATGCAATGAGACGAGGCACAGATGGCAAAATAAAAGCAATGTGATTTTTTTTCCGAGCTTCTGAGTCTCTCAGCTCCTGGACGTATGAGAAACTGGGCCACTTCAGCTGAATTCATGCAACTCATCTAGAGCAAAGGAGATACAGACAGCCCTTCCAGAGACTGGGCTGAGGACTTGTGTATGTAAAAAGATAGTCCTGTTGCACTTTAGCTAACAGGTCCTTCCAAATTAATTCAGTACTGGATGTAACATCCAACACTCTGTTTACTTCATCCTCCTAGCAGATGATATCTAGGAGCCACATTTTCTTGGTGCAGGTTAAGCAAAGAGTGGCAGTGATTGCATTTAGATTCTTCCTCTGTTGCAAGTAAGTGTGCATATCCAGTTTATAAGAGTAAAGAAGAATTCAAAGCAATGAAACATTTGATTTTGAGCTAAGCTACATGGTTCATTCAGCCAAAAAAATTTATATTTTACTTTTCCATTTGCCATAAATACAGAATAAGAAAAAAATGCTTGGATTAACCCAAGCTTTCATTTTCATTCTGGTTTCAGAACCATGAGCAAACAAATCAACACAAACTTCAGCAACCACACAGCTCAGCCATCTCAGCTAAACCTTTTTTCTTTCCCAGAAAGTTAAAAGCATTCCTGGCTACGCCTTTGGAGTCTGATCCAATTAAATGGAAAGATTCTTCTTGCCTTTGGCAGGCAGAGATTACAGATTTGGGGCTACTTCCTGATTGCTCTGTACCATCACTCTGAATTATAATCAAGCGAAATGTGGTTCAGACCACAGCAATACCTATGGTGTCAGGATTTTCAACAGACAGAACCCTTATGTGCCAACCTGTAAGCCAAAAGCCCTGTGCACTTTGGAGCGCAGGGTCCTAGAGCCCAGGTGTGTCCTCTAAACGATGAACAATTCTTGCAGTCTTGTAGATCTGGTTTTTTGTTTGGTTGTTATTTGGGGGTTGTTTTGGATTGGTTTGGTTTGGTTTTTTTCCCCTGGCTCAATATCACTGTAAATACCAGCTCTCAGCCCTTCTCTCCAGAAACCGTCTCCTTTCCATTCCCTCCATCTCCCTCGGCTAGCTCTGCACCACAGCGAGATCACCCCACAACCACATCCCCAAGTTGTTAAGGCTGAGCACATTGACTGGGCTACCTCACTTAAGCCAACGAGCATTGCCATGTTAACTGGGTTCTGTTTCTGTCGAGCTCGAGGTGACCTCAGGGGACAGTCCACCACCCAGCTGTTGTGTTAGAGGTATTAAGTGACGTTTTGTTTCCTCCACAGTGAAGGATGCTAGATCATAGACAAATAAGGAGCCATCAACAGAGCCAGCAGGAGCCTTTAGCAGAAAGTTTGCTGGGAAAGATTTAAGCCAAGTTCTTCTGCTGGAAGAAAGAAGTTTCTCTTTGGTCATCTAGAAGATCTGGGCTCCAGTCTTGTACTGGGAACAGAGAAGCAGCAGCATGTCCTCCCTCCTTCTTCCTTCACTAGTGATAGGTGGTGCTGCTGCTCTTCCTAGAACCAGGGATGCATTTTGTCTTTCCACTTTCGTACTCAGGGTGTCCTGGGCCTGCAAGAGCATACACCACATCAGAGACCCTCAGACTTTCTTTGGACAGCTGAGGACCACAACCTAACATTTCTCCTACCAGCTCCCATGAGCATTTTAGCACATCAATAGATGTACCAGCTAACGATGCTCCTCAAATCCTCAAGGCTACCACAAAGCTCATCCTCACTTCCTGCAGCATTTGGCATATGGTTTCCAGACAGGGACTCTCTCCTGCTCCCACACTGTGATGCCTCCCAGGTGGTTTTGACCAGGAAGCTTTCAGAGGAGCTCTGACTCCAAGGGCTCTCACAAGAGTGTCTGCTAAGTGGTGCAGAGCGTCCAGAGGAGCAAAGAGCACGTAGTCAATCAGGACTGTGTGACCCTCCAGCCTGGTCCTGTTACTCAGAATGCTTCCACTGAAGTTAGTGGTCAAATGTTTGGTCAGTATAAGTCCTTGTGATAGTCCTGATCAGAGCAACAAGTGGTGCAATGATCTCCCTGGAACTATATATGCCTGTGAAGTTTCATCCCTTCCTTACCTTCTGCAAAACCCTCTGTTGCAGGAAAAGCTGTTTGTACGTCTCTGATAATTTCTGCTTCCAGGTGGCCTTTCCTCTTTACATCCTGCCTTGATGGCTCCCAAATCCCTAGCTCCTCACAGACAGCAGGAGATGACAGGACCAATGGAGGATCCCAGGCCAACTTGGGCTGGCCTGCATCCCTCCCATCCCTCTCTCTGCTCTAGGCGGGCTTGTCTTCCATTCTTCCTTTTTGCAAGGATTATTCTTGTTCTTATTATTCATCAGGTCTTTGAATGGTAGCTTCCCAGGAGTTCAGGCCACAGCTGAGCCCTGCTCAGAGGCCCTGGGGAGCAATTACTCAGATCCCTGTTCTCAAAGCAAGACGGGGTCCCTGGTTGCTATGTAGTTTGTCCTAGTAGGTTGCTGGCATAAGCTTAGAATAGCAAGCAGCTGCAGTAAGCCTCCAACAGTCATCAGACCCAAAGGAGGTGGACTTTTCTTCCTCCCTTGCCTTGCCCCTTTCAAACATCTCTTCGTGTTGCTCTCTGTCACCACAGTGCTTTGCACTTCTGTCTACACAGAAGCTTTCCTGCTGAGGTGCATCTGCATCAGCCCTGAAGGGATGAAAAGTGCCTTTAGAAAAGGCACAGAAAGAAAGGGTTAGTTACCATTGCTAGACACATAGTGTGAATCTCCACAACTTCTTCCCACCCACTGCTCTTACCAAGAAGCTGTGAAATGTGTTGGCACAATGCATTAAGGATGCATTGTGCACATTTACCTGGTGTTGAATGGTACTCTCAATGATGCTGCTAGACCTGAATAGAAACCCCCAAATCACAAACTAGTCTGCTGCAATTCACCTTACCAGCCTTTCTGTTGGTCTTTGAAAGCCCTTCTCCAAAGGTGGCAAGGGCAATACAAGACACATTGTCAATCTGCAGGGTACCAGGCGCACAGTGAGAGCTGCAAATATCAAAATCAGATCAGGCACAGTTGTTCGCTTCCCAGCGTATGGAATAGGCCAAATTATGGCAAGCTCAGTGCGAACAGGGACGTGGCATGATTAAGACTAGTTAGAGCACTGGTAAACTCCTTCCTGGGCGTCTTTTGGCAAAAGAATCAGTTGACAAGACAACAGATCGTATGTTGTGGACTGCAGCAACAGTTACAACCACTGCAGTTGTTCAATTGTGATTGCTCCAGTACTTAGATTTTCTTGGTTCTGCTGCATAACTCAAGTAAACCAAATTAGGCCTGATTTCCTCATGGACACAAAAACCTATGGGCTTCCCGGACTGAATGAAGAATGTGCTTAGTTTGGTGCAGGGAGAATGGGAAAGGTGGAGGAACAGTGTTAAAGAAAATGATTACTTCCCTGACGTCACTAAACCTCACCTTGATTACAGTATGGAAAACACTTCATTTTGGAAAGTGTCAGAAGGAAACGAACAAGATCACAGGATGTGGCTGCCTGGAAGCCAGAAATTTTAACTTGATGACCCAGAAGTCCCTCCCCTGCTCCATTCTGTATAAATGCCATTTTTTTCTTCCAAGGAAAAAATCTAACAAATCCTTTTGGAAATCTTGCCATGTTTCCTCCTATTTCACAAATACTTGTGGTCACTAAGAAACTATATATCCCCAGGCATTCACCATCCACCCAAGCCAACTGATACCTCTTATCAGTAGCGGTAATGCCTGACAATAAGAATTTGCACTGTAGCAGCTAGAAGTCATTTGGTTGCAAGCCAGCCCCCCTACAGTTTTGTTCCTATACAAGCATAACAGAAGGACAATCTTTTTCCTAAAAGTCTTACTCGGTAAAGGCATAATGAATGTGGTTTACTGACTTCCATCCCAAGAAAGGAAAGGTGAAAAGCACTTTGGAGAATCAGAGTGATCATAATTTGGGGCTATTTTTTCTGCTGATTTTATATTTATTCTCTCCCAGTGCCTATTACATTAAGGAAGAGACTGTTTTCTGTAAGACACAAAACCTCCCTGAAGTCTGGAGCAAGTCAAGAATGAACAAGGAACAAGATATTTAGATGGAAAGAAAAATCTTTTGCGAGTATTGCTAGGATATTCTGAAAACAAAGTTATAGTTTGGAAGAGAACTAAACTATTTTGAGAGAGGGGGAAATGGGGCTGGAGGGATTTTCTCCTGAAAATCCCCCAGACAGGCTCAAGTTAGTTAATGTGTGTTTTAAATCTTGAACATTCTCCTTCAGCAAAGATTTGGCATGGGTTATTTTGGGAGTATGAATAACAAACAACAAGCAATAAGCAAGCAAGGAGAGAAAACAGCCTGAACCCAAATAGGGAGGTGGAGGCAACAAAAACACGCTGGGGCTATAAGGCCTCATGGCTCCCTTCGTGCAGCGGAGAAGGAAAGCGGTGATCTAACTGGGCATGTGATCTTCCAACAGCATTTTGAGACATAGATGTTGAAGCATCTAGAAAGAAATGGTGACAGAGAAGCTTTTAGGCAAATGACTTGGCTAGGAGGCCTGCTGGGGACGGGATGAGGAATGAATGAACCCTGCTAACCCGTATTATGTACAGTTATTAGGAAAGCAGGAACACCCCCTCAATGCTGCAGCATGCAGCCCGGCGTGCTCGTCGCTACACTAAAAAATAAAACACACAAATAAAACAAAGTTCTTCAGACCTGCTGGAGCTTCCCCGTCGCCTTGGGGAGTTGGTGTGTCACGCTCCGTGCTCGCAGGTGCCTGTGCGGGCTGGGGGAGCCGCACCGGGTGCCTCTGCGGCAGGGCAGGGTGTGGGGGGCGGCCTGGCGCCCGGGAGGGGCCGGCGGGAGGAGCCGGTGCCCCCTGAGGGGTGGGGAGCAGCGGAGACCCCCTGGCTGGGAGGAAGGCCCAGGGAGGAGGAGGAGGAGATGGGGGGGCAGAGAGGGGAGGATTTTGCCATACCCCCTCGCGGGGAGGGTACACACCAGGGGATGTGAGGCTGCTCCTGCTGCAGGAGGAAAGTTGGCCGCGCTGCCACGCAGGGCTGGTTCTTCTGCCTCCCTCCGCCTGCCTGCCTCCCTCCCTCTCTCCCTCCTCCTCTTCCTCCTCCTCCTCCTCCCCGCGAGTTGAGCGCACAGTGCAGCCAGGCGGTGCAGGCGGCGCAGCCCCACCGGCCGCTCGCCCTGCTCGGCCCCCGGCTCCAGTCCCCCGCAGCCCCCCGCCGCCGCCCCCGCCGCCGGGATGCTGGCGGGCGCCGCGCCCGGGCGCTGAGCCGCCGCCGGCCCGGGAGCACCGCCGCCCCTCCTGCAGCCCCCGGCGGGAGCATCGCGCTGCGGGTCACCTTGCAGGGAGGTGAGTGACCCCCACCCCATCTCATCCCCTCCAGGGAACGATGCATCAACCCCCCCCCCCCCATCGTCTGGAGCGGGGCCGCCGGACACGGAGCGCGGGCGGGGGAGCAGCGCGGCTCCCGCAGCCGCCGCGGCGGAGAGTCCCCGGGGGGAGCCCCGGGGAGCGCAGGGACTCGGGGCCGCCCCCCGGGCCGGAGCGGCTGGGATCCTGCCCCCGGCAGGCAGCGGGGGGACGCCCGCAGCGGTGCTTCCCCGGTGCCTTGCCGAGAGCCGAAATTAGCATGCCCGCTCTTGCACGGCGCGCCTGGCGGGGGTCAGGGGAGGGATCAGGCTTTTCCAGTGCCGTGGTAAGGTTCGGATTGGGAGCACTGGAAGAGAAACTGTGCGTGGGGTCCTCCTTTTCCCTTCCCTAGGAGAAATCCCACTCCAGCTCACTGTGGCAGAGCATCTTTCCCTCCCAGCATCCGGCCATCCCGCCAGTCCAGGGCAGCCTCTGCCCCGGGAAGGGGGAAAGGGCTGTGCCGGGCGTGCAGGCTCCGGGGCAGAGCCCGAGCCGGGGGGCAGGCGGCAGGAAGCCTGGGCTCCTTGCAGCCACAGCTGCCCTCTCCCCTCACCACTCTGCTCAAGAGGCGCCGGATTGAATTTCTTTTCCTTCCCATCCTTTAGTTTGCGGGCAGTGACAGCTAAGTTGGAGAGAGGGATGGTTAAGGCGAGGAGACAGGAATGTTCCCCGCTATTCAGTGGCAGAGAGGAGTGACCTTGGGTAAGTCCCCCATGCCTGCCCCATCCTTCTGGGTCGCGTATCACTAAAGCATCCCACAAGGGACCAAGGAGAAACCATCAGTAGGAAGAGGCTGGCAAATGCAGTGAGACCTTTCTGGAATTGGCACTGCAGGAGTGCAAGCCTTCTTGGAACAGGACTGGTAGTGCTTGCCGGTCCAGAGCGCGTTGCGGGAGGATAGGTGTAAAGGTCTACGGGGGCTGGCGGTGATGGTGGGTTTTGTCCCCCCATAAGAACATGGAGCTACCTAGTGGCAGGAGTTGCTCTGGAAAGCAATCTGTTGAACTGTCTTCAAAATAACTGGAGGGGAGGCTGCAGCCTCAGTGTGTAATGAGAGAGAAAGAAGCAAAAAAAAAAAGATCTAAACTTTCCAGGGAGATTAAATATTCAAATCACAAATAATTAGACTTTAATCCATCATAAACAGGGCATTAACAACAATTAAAAGATGCTTTGATATTCTTAAACCTGAGAAGATGAGTTAACTGGTACTTTCAGGAGGATTATTGTGTATTATAAAATGCAGTCAGAGCAGAGAATGCACTTTTCTACATTCATGTACTTAAATGACTTGCTCTTAATTATAGTTAATGAGCTATCATCTTCAAAGTAGCTGCATTTAGATGCTCTCCATATTAGTTTCAAATTAGCTCACTCCAAAGAATAAGCCACTTCTGATTTTACTGGCCAAGGTGACATTTTATTGGCAGTTTGGTAACTACAGGTCATGCCAGGGTGTACGTAGGATGAATGCATTTGTAGGAATTAAATGAAGTTTCCTTTTATTAAGTGGGCAAGCAGACATCTCACACCACTGGTACCATACGCTCTGGAATAAATTTCACACACAGAGGAAGGCTCTTCGTTATACAAATGCAGATGTAATGCAGCACTAGTGTATATAGGCACCACCACAACACATTTAACTTGATGAAGGCTGCTTTCTGGTTTTAAAATGCTTTTGCTTCTAAGGATAGTATTAGAGAAAAGATGCAACATAGCTGAATAAGGGTTTTTGTCTTTCTCTCTACTGTAAATTCATATCTGCAAACAGCCATAAATGCTTCTGTCCGGGAGAGTTTTTGATACCGCCTATGTGGCTATTAAGATTGTGGATTACATAGTGGGACTTCCAAATTTTGTTTTCTTCACCTTGAAGACTCGACTTTTACAGGTTATTGTTTGTATAGTGCCATTGGAAAAAAAATGGAAAAGAATTGCAGAGGTTTAAACAGGAGGAAAATGCGTGTTCATTGACTTTGCTTTGACAAATGTGAGTGAATAGTGTCTGTGTGTAAGTGTGTGAGTGTGCATCTGCTCATGTCTAAATACACATCCTCTGGCTATCAAATCAAACATTTCTGAATACTCTTTCTCTAGTAAAAGTTGGAAACTACTTTGAGCAATGAGATCACAACAAAATGCTCCTCTTCAGATTTGAATGTCTGTGATCCTGAGGATTCAGGTGGAGCTGGTCCAACTTGTAGCACCCAAGAATCAAAAGATTTTGTGCTTTGAATTTGGTGTCATAATATCGGAAGAGTGACAAACTCTGGTTATTTTCCTTGCACCAGCAAAGACTGCATTTTGAAATAGTGGTGCAATACATGAGAGGTGTGAGTCCATGCATGCCTTTAGCACTCCCAATTTTATACATCCCTGTAGATGTGTATCTGTCTATGTGTATCTATATAAAAACCTGGATGTGTCAAGTTCCCTCATTAACCATCCATCCAAATCCGTGCTGAGTATTTCTGTCCTTAAGCTCTGAGACTTTAGTTCACTGAGGCACGTGAAGAATGAAGTGACTGTTCACATCAAGTTGGCATAATTCAAGGAGAGGTTTAATGGGGTTTATGTGCTTTGATTGAGTGCTCAGACCCCTTAAAAATCCCCAGGGAGAACAAAGATCTCTGAAATAGTGCTTGCAATTGGATAATTTGCTCGGAAGACAATCATAGCATAATCAAAGAGTTCAGCTCCTTGAGGGGGATAACTGCTCATTCCAGGTCCCACGAGACATGCAGCCTGGCATCAGGTTCTGCAGGACAGCTGTGCTCAGTGTGCCTCTTCCGGACATCTCCCGTAGCAGCTGCCTGCTACACGCCATGGCTCATCCAGTCCCTCCCAGCGTGTGGTGCCCCTGTGCCACCCACCCACCCTCCTCCTCCTATTCTTGGGCTTTCTGCAACAAAATGATCTCCTGTCTCCATACTGCATGTGGCTTGGAAGATCATGGGCGTGATGTTGAGTAGATCTGCTGCCAGCCAACTGTCTGCGCCTGCCATATAGAAATCTCTATATGGTCCCTTCTCTTCCCAGAGGGAAGATGATATAGAATCATAGAATGGTTGGGGTTGGAAGGGACCTCAAAGATCATCTAGTTCCAACCCCCCTGCTGTGGGCAGGGACACCCTCCACTAGACCACGTTGCCCAAAGCCTCATCCAACCTGGCCTTGAACACTTCCAGGGATGGGGCATCCACAGCCTCTCTGGGCAACCTGTTCCAGTGCCTCACCACCCTCACAGTAAAGAATTTCTTCCTAACATCTAATCTAAATCGACCCTCCTTCAGCTTAAACCCATTACCCCTTGTCCTGTCACTACACTCCCTGATAAACAGTCCATCCCCATCTTTCCTGTAGGCCCCTTCAGGTACTGGAAGGCCACAATTAGATCTCCCCAGAGCCGCCTTTTCTCCAGGCTGAACAACCCCAACTCTCTCAATCTGTCCTCATAGGAGAGGTGCTCCAGCCCTCTGATCAGCTTTGTGGCCCTCCTCTGGACTCAATTAGGATTTTTCTTCAGGCTCTGGAAATGCCCTGAGTCTAATGGGCCCCATTATTCATTTCAATACTGATTTCCCCAGGGAGGGATAAGCATGGGGTTAAGAAAGGTCTGTAAAGGTCAATCTACACCCACTGATGCTACTTTCCAGTGTTTCCCTGCCTGCCCTATCTGCCTCCAGCTACCAGTCTCGCTATGTCTAAATCACTTACTCTGTAAAGCTTTTGTCCCATGGTGTATTCCTGGCTCTGCAATTCTTCTAGAGCCTGATGAAGCAAGGCTGATTTTATTGCCCCAGCAGTGGCTGCTTAATCTAATCATCCTCGCCCTGATGAACTGGCACTAGCAATTTTACAGTATCACAGAAGCGTTTTTCTAGCAAAGTGACTTACAACCCTGGGGTGCTTTGCTTGGGGCAGGAGATACAGAAACCTTCATTGTGCACTGAGTCTGCACCACTAGTCTGTCTTCCTGTTCCGTCCTCTCTTTATTTATCATTCCTGCTTCAGGAATATCTCAAATCCCAGCCTAGAGCATAGCATTGGTGTGTTACATGCAGAGCAAGTGTGTGACAGGTGTCTTGTCCAGCTTTGCTTCCTGAATGCAATGTGGAAGGGGTGTATGCGAGGATGGGGCTCTATGAGCGATTGTCTGCCCATTAGGAATGAGACATGAGTGGGCTAGTAGGGCCCGTCCTGGAGCCACATCTGGGTGTTTCTGTCAGCCTGGTTACAAACACAGTTAACCAGGGATTTTAGGTGAAGGCACTGGAGGCACTGGAGTCAGCCCACAGGCAGACCAAGAGGGCCAGGTGATGCTGGTTGATATTTCTGGGTGAGCCTCTTGGGGCTCATTTAGATGCTCTGCTGTGTGCTGCAGGGACTTTGCCTTGCTGCAGGTTTCTACAGGGCAGAACATCAGGTAGCTTTTTCTAGGCAGGAGAACTTTATTTCTGTTGCAACACCAGGCACCACTAAAATTAGGCAGAGGGTTTCGGTGGTAACTCGGTCCTTCCCAGACCTTTAAATCTAGATTGACTCTGAGCAACTATCCAGACTCTGGGGTGTAGGGACCAAGAAGACTGAAGCATCTCATCTTTCCACCTGAGAATGCAACTTGTCTATTGAGTAAACACGCAGCAAAACAAGCAGTTCAGCTGTGTATGAGTTTTCACTCTGCACAGCGTGGGTCATGGTTAAATTCACAAGAGTAATAGTTCTGGCCCCAAACTTGGCATGGTAAGTGTGGGTCTGAGTCAAGTGTTCTCCAGAAGCTGGAGCAGGTCTTGGGGAGAGGCTAGGAGTGCTTTCTGCTCCATGCAGGAGAGTCATGGGACTCACTTTGGATGAAGCTTTTCTCAGTGAGGGCACTCTGAACAATTAAGGATGCAATTATACACCCCAGAGAACAGCTGTATTCACTTGCTTAGAAAGTGAAAGGCAGCACAATTTTCTGCTCTTTGAGTTGGCTAACAGGTCCTTCAGCCTGACCACACTGCTGAAGGTAGTGACCTGAGCTATTTCATTATGTGTCTCTATTTATTATGTCATGAAGGTTAGTTTTATTGCACTGGACACAATCAGAGAGTTTTACAGAACAGCTTTTTGGGATGGATGGAGGGAGAAGAAACATCGGCTTGGCCTTCTGTTGGGAGAGACACATCTTGTAAAGCAAGAATCACTCGTGACTCAATCTCCCCAGTTTGAAATGGGGGGCGGGGAGCTCAGGGTGGTATGATGAGGCTGGATACATTTGGGGTTTCAAATGGTCCTATTCTGTGGTATTTAGGACTGCAAAGGACCTGGTGATACAAGCTGGTGCGAAGGCATCCTTTGCTGTGCATGCTACTGGATAGCCAGGCTCAGAGTGGAGGATACATATTTGCAGCCAGGAGAGAAGAAGGCATGAGAGAAGCATGTGTCAGGCATGTGCACAAAAGGCTTTGCTCATGTGGAGATGCAGAGTTAGGACAGGATGCACGTGTTTTATAGGTTTGCACTGAGCTCACCAGCCACTTGGTCGAGGCCGATTCATAGCATTCATGTGTCCAGATGCAGTTAGGTAGCTGATAACAGCTTTCTGACACCAAACTTTCCCCGATTGCATTGGTAAAATTAATTTCTTGCTTAAAAAGGCATGGAGCCTGATTTTTGACTGCTTTCATTTTGCAAATTGCAATAAGTTGTGCAGATGGCAAGGTGTTTTTATACTGGTGCCTTCCACAGCAGTCAGGGTTATTTACATTACAGCCAGGTGCTGTTATTCAGGTCAGTTATTTATTAGCTGGAAAGTGCAGTTTTCTTGTCAAATGAAAAAAGTTGTGAATTTGGGCTGAACTCAACAAAGAGCTGAGGCTGTCAAAATTAGTCGGAAAGGAGGATTGCTAGAGAAGCCTGAATGTGTCATTTTTTTATTGGAGGCAACTTGAGGCAAATTGAACTAAAAGCCCATTTGTTCAATTAAAAATAAATAAATGAAACATTACATTCCATTTTGGCTCAGGCAAGATGCTTCCATCTGCTCAAAAGGAAATATTTTGTTGCAGGGATAACATTTTATGTTTTAGGTCAACACAAGGTAATTCCTTCTTTCTCCCTCCCATTCTTTGGTTCAGTTAGTGAATCAAGCAATCAATTATTCAGGCAGATCTAATATGCATATGGTAATTGTTTCCACATTTAAATACACCTCTGGACAGGCAATCAAGAGACCTGGATTTTATTTCCAGCTGTGCTACTGTGTCTGATGTGACCTTGGACATTTCACTGTACTCGGAGTTCCTCCTTTTCAGGGCAGGACAGGCCCATGTCTCACAGTGGATCTGCTGCATATTGGTAATACTAAAATAGCATGGAGGTCTTTTTACTTCCACTGTTAGCAATTAAACATTTAGCTATCACTAATGCATGCATTCCTAATTCTCCCAGTGTGAATTAGTTGCATTGCCTTATGAAACTCCCTGTAGTTTACTTAATAGGTCAAAAGGAATATCAGCTGCTGAAATAGCAGCATTCCCTTAAAACAAAACCTATTTTAATGAGCCCAGCTAAATCAAAGAAGAAAGATACAAGTGGGAAAGGTTTTTTTCCTTCCTTTCCTTAAATATTTCACTTTGTAATCAGGTCTCCAGATCCATACATTGCCTGTGATTTCTCTCAAGCAAAAGGTCCACATGTGTTGTTGCAATTTCTAGATGTTTGAAATACCTTAAACAATGTTGAAGCCTATTGCATTATGCATTAAAAACTTGCTCATACCTGAAAGCTTGCACCAGACAACCTGCAGCCTCCAAACTTCTCACAACGTGGCGCTCACCAGTTGGCTTGCCTGCTCTTCAAGAAAGCTTTCTCCCCTCAGCTTTCTGTGTGCTGGCAGTGGGGGAACCAGCATCAAACCCAAGGGCACTTTGTTGAATCTGGTAGTCATGAGGCTGCATCAGTTTCCACTGGTGGCACAGCCCTGCAAAGGGTGGTTATTGTCCCTTCTTGCTGTGCTGGTGTTAGGTTTAGAGTCACTGAAGGGTTGGCAGAAGGATACGCAAGCAGTGAATGTCATTTGGGAGCACGGGAGACAGGTGGGAATCTGTTAGGAGCAGAGAGATTTGGATCATAGGATAACTCAAGTTGAAGGAACCTCAGGAGGTCTCTAGTCCAATCCCATGCTGAAAGCAGAGTCAACTATGGGGTCACACCAGGTTGCTCAGAGCTTCATCCAGTTGGGTCTTAAAAACCTCCAAGGATGGAGACTGCACAACCTCCCGGGGCAACCTTTTCCAATGCTTGACTGTCTTCATGGGGAAAAGATTTCCCCTTATATCCAAGACTCCCATACAGAGGCACATGAGCTCTTTGAGCCCTTTCTTCTGGCTGATACTCTACAACATCTGCAGGGAATGGCAGCAGGCACAGCCATAAGCCTTGATAGTGGATGGGTACTCTGCCTTCAGCCTCATCATGGCTCACCTTCATCTCCAAGTTTTCCTGCCAGTAAATCAGGCCTTTGGTATGGTGATGTCCAGCCTGCCTGGATGAATGTCTGTCTGATCTGTTGTGAGGAAAGGGCTAGGGCTTTTCAGCTGTAGCCTGGTGTTTCAGAGGTAACTGAATTGCTTGTTCACACAGGACTTCTGGTACCTGGCAGGGGTCTCCAGAAGGCTGAAACACCCTGATGCTGTGCTAGAGCTGTGCAAAGGGGAGAGCCCTACGGAGGCAGGAGGACAACAGTGTCCTGCCGGGTCAAAGAAAAGTTGAAGGAGTTTTGGGACAGTGGGCAGTAGCAGAGCTGCCTTTTGCTACTTGTCTGCCAGAGCTCGGGGCACAGCATTTAGCTGTTCTCTCCCTGCCCTCTCTACAGCTTGCATTGCTTTGTCTCACACCCTTTGCTTAATTAGTTTGTCAGCCACTGTCATCATCACAGGAGTCTGCAGAACACCTAACAGAGCGTAGCTCTCATTGCAGCTGCTGTAGCTGGGCTCTGCTGTAACACAAATGATAGCTTAATAAACCACAGCATTGCAGACTAAATATCTTGGCACTGGTTGCAGCTTCTTATTAAAATAAGAAAGAGAAAAAAAGAAATGCAAGAAATTGGAAAGAATGTTATAATAATTAATGGCTTCGCTTTTAATACCAGAAACCTGGGTAAAAATGGCTAATCCCCAAGGTAAAAATTAGATTGAAGTTTGATCTCCTCTTTATCAATAGCTTGAACTTGGTTTTCCATTCTGGTTCCAGCCTCAAGTCTGAAAATGCAGAATTATTTCTGTTCAGCCTGAGTACCAGTGAGTGATTTGTGGGGAGAAATTCAAACTGTGCAAAGACAAATGAAACCTGAATCAAACCAGTTAAATTAACTCTGCATCTTGGAGCAGACTGAACAGCTCTCTTATTTTAAAGGGCTCTGATGACTTTCATTTTCCTGTCAGCATCATTCTGAAACCTCACTGCGGTCCTAGGTAATGAGAGTGGCTCTTTTTCGCTTTGAGTGTTGGCTCCCTGCAGAGAAAGTATCCTCCAGTTGCCTCAGGTGGTCTATCAGAGATTATCTGCTCAGTCGCACTGCCATCCGGGATCCTCTGGGCTGCAGTTTGACCTGGAAACTGGGGCGATCTTAATTTTAGGACCTGCCTGTGAGTCGTGGATGTGTGAGCCTGGCCCGGGTCAGGTCAGTGGAAGCCCTTAATGAAAGGGTGATGACTGAATCTGCCTCCAAGGAGTCCCTGCAGGCAGGATACAGGCTCTGAGCCATTGCATAAGCACGTGCTGCCTTTTGCCCCTAAGCATCACTCATGGCACATGCCACTGTCCGTTGCTCCTCCATCTGAACCTGGGGGGCTCACTTCACCTGCTTCGCTCATCTGAGGGTTAGTATTGAGCTGAGAGGGTCTCCCCTGTATTTTACAGGGGTATTGCTACTCCAAAGGGAGACTGAACCCACAGGTCCTGTGCACCTTGCATAACTCCAATTAATTTCTCCCAAGAAACATCCTCAGGTGTCTGCAGCAGGTGAAATGAAGTCCAGCCTTTGAGTCTAATTCTCCCACCAACACTGAAGTAACAGTAGGTTACAAAGGCCTTGGAAATCTGATTTAACTCCCTTCAGCCAGTGGTTGGGAAGAGAAAGGCCCAGGGGAGGTTCTCTTTTATCCATGAGGACATGAAATTTCATTTGTGGCTGACAACACTTTTAATCTTGCCTTTTTATTGATGAAGAATCTCTGGGTACCTCAACTGTTTCTCAGTTTCCCTAGACAGTAATTGACCTTCTTTCAGCTATGCATCAAAATGCACTGGCAATCAAGGTGCTATTGATTTAAACCTAATGGCCAGCCACTCAGGAATTTCACCTGGAAAAGAAAAATCAATGCCACATAATAATAATTATTATTATTATTATTAATTATTTTCTATTAAGATAGCGAAAAGGCTTAAGAGTCTCGCCAGCTCCTTACCATGAAGCAATACACTTGGAGGGCTGAGAACATTGGGTCAGGCTCTGGTAAGGTAGCCAGCCAGCTACAGATTGAAATTACTCTAGGGTTAAACAATTTTCCCTGATTGCATGCTGCCATCCACATCTCTCTCTCCTGACCTTCCCCAAGGCATGCGAACTGCACTGCTATGTGGGACTCCGGAGAGGATGTCTTGAGCAATGCATTAGCCCTATTACTGGAGGAGCTCTGTGTGGGAAGTATGCTCCCTGTCTTGTCCTTGCCTCATTTTGGATGTTTTCTTCTCCCGCTCCCCCATCCCAAGGGGAAAGTGTCACTCAGAATCTGCAAGATTGGTTTACAAGACCGGTTTAAATGCGCGGCAGGTAATCACTGGCCAGATGATAGATGCTTAGATCCATGGTAGGACTGAGCAACACCACAGGCTCCCTCTATCTAGTAAGTGAGGCATGCTGGGATCCATCCTGTCACCCATAAGCTGAATGGTACAACATCAACTGTCCATGCTGCTAAACTCTCTTACCTGCCAAAACAAGGTGGTTTTCCCCTTTGGGCTTCCTCAGGAACACGCATGGCACCTATTTTCTGCAGCGTAGGTGGTGTCTGGGAGAGGGCAAAGGCTGAAGCCAAGCTATGGGGTGTGCTAACACTTTGCTGGTTGATTACATTTAGGGTGATTAGGAAGGATGCTTGAGCCTGTAACAGTTGTTCTCAGTTCCTTGGCATGGTAGAAATACCAGCCATAGAGTACCAAAGTCATCACAAGCAGTCCTTTGTTAGGTCTTTTAGCACCTCTTCTAGGTGCTGCAGAATTTTATCTGTCAGCACTCCAAATGCTTTGGAGCCAAATCACCTTTTGAAATGATGTTGAGTCTCAGGTCTCCTTTTAATCAACCAAAGGAACTTGGCTCCTACATCACATCATAAGCTGCTGAACATTGAGGAGCAAGGGATGGTGTGGGGCAGTCCTGACTCCTAACGACACCGACATACCAGTGACATGCTCCCTGAGTCTCAGGTCACTTAGGCATACTAAAGCATGTTCCCCTGTGGCCTCTGCTTACTTTTCTCCTCTTGTTGCTGAGGAATGTGAGAAGGACTGAAGGATGGTTTTAATTTTCCATGATTTTGGAGTGTCACCATGCAAGTCAACTTCAAAGAGATGGGAGTGACCCTGCCTCATAATCCATCCCTTTCAAGATGACCACCTAAAAATGCATGAGGAACATGTATTGGTCTGCATACCAGCTGCCTCTGGTGTCACTGTGGCTGTAGAGCCTCATTTGCACCCATTCAAAGTAAGCATTTTCCATGAAGACAGTACAGCTGTCAGAGGAACGCCTGGAGTTTCCAGAGCCAGGCATTATCTGGATGATAGGCAAGTGTGCAGACAATGTGAAGGGAATATCACAGCACAGCTCGAAGGCATGCAATAAAGCTGCCTTAAAATGGCATTTTCCCAAGTGCTGCTCAAGCCAGACAATACCCATTTGTTGGAATGATGTGACTGCGTGAAGGTGCGAGGCCTGACCCATATTTCGCTGCAGCCATTGACGCAATGACCAACTATTGACCTGTTCATCCATTTTTCTGGGAAGGGACCTGTTTGATTTGTGCATCCTCTTCCAACTTCTACTATGTCTGTGGCATGTTTCTGCTGACCATTTAGGTTTGCTTGGACAAACAGCAGGCTAAGAATGCTTGTGAGATGGTTTACAATTTTGGGTGAAGCCTCTCTGGCTTGAGAGGGGTTGATGGTTGGTGTCACAGGTCAGGGAGCCTCGCACATTTTTCAAGCCAGCTCAGGGGGAACTGAGCAGTCTCCTGACAACTTACTCTTCAATTGCAGAGTTTTTCTCAGCTTCCGCCTGTGGTTATGTACTTTAATTTTGTTTATTTGGGAGGGGCAGAAGGAAGAAGGAGAAGGTTTGTGGGCAAGCTGTTGGAGGCACAGCAGAATGATCTCCTAAGTGGTCCCATCCAACCTGGGTAGAGCAGCAGGTGTTCCTCAGCTGAGGTTGTGACTGGGTCCCACCCAGCCTCTGAAGCCTCCTAAACAGCAAAACTGGGACAGTTTAGCAGCCCACAGGAGGTCTTGCAGGTTGTCAGTGCTCAGTGGGGAGCGGCGGATGGATGTTGTTCTGCAAGCAGTCCTAAGGCAAATGTCAACATGTTGGCCTCCCCACCCACTCTCGCCTGCTGAACTATGCTTGCTTGCTTCCTCCAAAAGCAGCTCCACCTCATGCCATTACATCTGTGCTGACACAGGCCAATGTTACCCCACCAGGAGCAGGAAGAGATGAGGGTCCTCTGTTCATTTAGCACAGGCACGGTTGCACATGGAAAGGAGTTTTCCTTGGAAAGGCAGGGTACCTGTTCTCAGTCTTATCTGCTGCAAAGGGATTGAGGGCTTTGGGACTAATCCTTTGGTCAAACTGAGTCCAAGCTTCCAAGCTAATCTGCAAAATGGTTAAATTTGCAGCCCAGATTTGGGGCTGAGAGCCATGTAGCGTAAATCACACAGGATCCCACCATGGTGTATTTTCACTTGTGTAGGTTTCCTGCCAGTTCACTTAGGACAAGCACTGAACTATTTGACAACACAATAAAATGGGTTTTCTACGTGTTAAACCAGATGTTGTGAATGCAAACATTGCAGCATACTTAGTTAAGCTCTCTTGTATGTTAAATGAGTTTCTTGATTAATTTGTTGTTTAAGAACAGAAGACCAGCTCTTAGCAATGGCTTAAATATCTATTGCAAGCCAAAAGGGAGACTGCAGATGTTTGAAGTCTGGAGTTACTTAGAGGAAATAAAATCAGGCTTTTGCCTGTTAGAGGATCTCTGATATAGAAGGGAAATAGAGAGAAAGCATAAAGTAAAAATAATACGTATGCATGTATGTTTGTATGTGTAATTCTTGTTTTACTCTAGGCAGCACACTGGGGACAGGTAATCCTACCTTAAGAATTTGGCCTTAGAAGATCTAATATGAAGCTCTTTGAAGCTGGGAGCATTTCTGTGATTTCTATGATCAGGCCCAGATCGCTGAGCTCATTGGTGCTGTGGCAGATGCATCTGTATTTCAAAAAGCATTTTCCTTTGGATGCACCTGAGCAAAACTGGTGTCCTGGTGAGAAAGTGTTTGGACTGGGAAAAAAGTACTTTTAGCCTTCTGAACTGTCCCTTTGATTTCTCACACCTTAGTGCAACCCACGCAAAACAGAGCCAGGCTGGTGGTCTGGTGAGACAGAGGACGGCTGTTGTTCCTGTGCAAAAGGAGACAACCGGCTCTTGGAGGTCAAGCGACTGTGCCTCCATGTCTTCCAGGTGAATCTGGATGGGGATGGTCATGCTGACAAGCCCCATCACAGCCCTTCGATCTGTCGCCCTGGGGCAGGCTCGGAGGCATCGGAAGAAGTAGGGCTCCCAGAGCAACACACGGGATTTGAGACCCCGTCCAGAGGAGTTTTAATTCCTCTGGGTCACATTTGATCTTGCCTTCAGGTAGTGTTTTTTCAGACGATTTGAAGAGCGCAGCCTGCTGCTTTTCCTTCAGCTGGGTTTTCAAAGGGTAGTAAAGCACCTGCCAAGGGTGAAGGTTGGCTGCCGAGACTGACAGCTGAACACACCAGCTGCCTGCCCTCCGCAGCTGCGGGTTTCTGAGAACTGAAAATGGTTCTTTTATCTTTTATCTTTGCTTTTTTCCCCATCTCTCTTATCAGAGTGTTTAGAGGAGAGGGACGTTGTCCCCAGAATGACAGTGGCATACTGTGGGAGGATGGAGGAGGCATCATAGCCCTTCTCTGATGGAGCCCACCATTTCCAAGACATCTCAGGAAGTCCTCTGTCACCACACATTATCATCTGCTCCTGTTCACCCCATGGATTTGGGGCGGGTTTTTTTGCCTCTCCAAGTGGGGATATATTTGGAGGGCTAGGGCAGGGTGTGCCTATATGTGGGGTTGTGTTTCCTTGTGAGGTGATACCGAAGACAAGCTGATTTGAGTGCCTCGATATGTTATTCATTGCGTTTGTCCTCACCCTGGTATCTGTTTCCTTTCTTCATCAGGAAAATGGGAGCCACTGCCCCAGTGTGACCTGTCTCTAAGGTACGACAAAGTAAAAAACACCTGTCCAGCTCCCTCAGACACCTCCCAGTATGGATGGCTTGGTTGAGCAGAACAGCGTGCTAATGCACAATAAGATCGCTGAAGCCGGGAAAAGGAATGGTTTGATTAATACAAGGAACTTAGTGGCAGAGAGCCGAGATGGTCTGGTCTCTGTGTACCCGACCCCCCAGTACCAGAGCCACCGAGCGAGCAGCCTTTCCTCTCCGAGCTGCCTGGAGAATGGCAGGAATGACCCCGTGCAGCAGCTCCTGGACCCCAACATGCTGCAGCAGACAGTGGAGTCTCACTACCGGCCCAACATCATCCTCTACTCGGAGAACGTGCTGCGCTCGTGGGGCGAGAGCATTGGCTCGGAGTGCTGTGAAACTACCTTCATCGAGGACCGCTCTCCCACCAAAGACAGCCTAGAGTACCCGGACAGCAAGTTCATCGATCTCTCAGCAGATGACATCAAGATTCATACCCTCTCCTATGATGTGGAGGAAGAAGAGGATTTCCAGGAGCTAGAGGTCAGATGTCATTTGGGATACGTGGGAAGGCTGGGGGGAAGGGGGGCATATTTGGGGTTAAGTGTAGAGCCTCCAAGAGCTGGTCTGCATGGGATCAGCTGTATCGCTCTCTCCTCTGGCCAGGACAGTGAGCGATCGCTTATCTTTATTTGTTTAGTAAAGTCCCAACTCTGTGGATACTAATGGCAAAATTCCCACTGGCCCTAACAGAGATCAGCATTTCCCTCCTGCCTCTGAATGGGCTGGTCAGAAAATGAAGATGACCCGTGTGCTTAAATGCTGTGTAAAGTCGGGGCCAGGAGTGTCTGTCCACATACACAGAGCTTGTCTTACTCAGCAGGCCAACATCTTCTCTTACTTTCTCCTGACTTGAGCTGGGCATAAGCAGATTTTTCTGCATACTGGCTCAAACACAAAACATTTCTGTCTCTGAATGAACACAAAATCAAAAGTCTTTGGGTTTCAAGCTGCAATGAATCATGTGTCCCTAAAATAAAAGATTTTTTTCTGATGGAGTGAAACACTTCATTAGATCCCAAATGCAATGTTTTCTTTTAGGTTCCCATGCTTCATTGATTGCTCGCAGTAAAGTAAGATACATTTTGCTCTCCAAATGGGGCAGACTATGGAAATCAACTTCATTCTTTCTTAAATGATGCATTTTTTACTTTAAAAATTCTTTTTTGGTTTTGGCTGAAACCAGCTGCCCAAGTGCAGCACAGATTTGTGTTTGCCAGTGTGTGTGGGAATGGAGGGTGTGCATAATGCTGCTGATCCCAAAGCTTTCTCCAGCATTGGTCACAGACTCCTAACCTAGCAAAGACCATTTGGCTGTTTGAAGCAAATCATACACCTTCAACTCAAATGTCCAAGTTGAGATTGAGAGACTATTTGCTTGTGTTTCTCTGTTGCAGGGTTTTTTTCCACCGAGACCTAACAAGTCCTAAAACTTCTATTTTCACCTCTTGTAATACCAGTGTCTCACCCTGTGATCAGCACAGGGGCAACCCAACAAGAGCCTGACTTCTCTTTTATTCTCTTTTCTCTCTGTATTGATAAGGTAGGAAGAGAGAGGTGTTTTTCCCAGTGTGTGCCAGTAATGCAGTATTCAAGGTCTCCGCAGGGATACAAGAAGTTTCTCTCTGAGGCATGTGAGGGTGTTAGCTCAAATCACACCCTTCTACAGCATTTCAAAATTGGCTGTGGGAAGTCTCGTTTTCTTAATCAAAACAAAAATCCGTAGTTGCTGCCTTTTTGCCCTAGTTTCTCTCATGCAGTAGTGATGCAAGTGACTGCAGCAGGCATGTAATTGCCTACTGGTGTTATTGACACATCTGGCCTGACATTTAGGCAGCAAAAAAAAAAAAGTCTCCCTCTTGTCAATCCAAATCCAGCAAGACCTTCTTTAGCCAACTGTTGGAGAATAGGCTAAAAAAGACTGGGAAAATAAGCAGGACAAGGAAAAAATGTTTTATACTAAAAATCTTTTCCCTTTTCTTGGTGGGATTTTTAAGGTGCCTTTGCAATGTAGGTCCCTCAATCTGGATGTCTCTTCAAAGTGGTACTGTAGGAGCTTGATCAGGTTTTCATAGAGAACATTTGTTTCTAGGAAGCCACCTGTTAAAACAAGGTGTGAGGAAAGTGACTTCATCCTTCCCCTCCCCAGATCTCAAGAGGAGAAAGGAGAGAGTCTTGGCAAATCTTAAAGGAGGGAAATCTCAAAGGCGTAGGAACAGGCTGTCCCAATGCACCGAAAGACGCATGGGGAAGAAGACCGGCCTGGCTGAGCAGAGAGCTTTGGCTGGAACTCAGGAAAAAAGGAGAGTTTATGACCTTTGGAAGAAGGGACAGGCAACTCAGTAGGACTACAAGGATGTCGTGAGATTATGCAGGGAGAAAATTAGAAGGGCCAAAGCCCAACTAGAACTTAATCTGGCTACTGCTGTAAAAGGCAATAAAAAATGTTTCTATAAATACATTAGCAACAAAAGGAGGGCTAAGGAGAATCTCCATCCTTTATTGGATGTGGGGGGAAACATAGTGACAAAGGATGAGGAAAAGGCTGAGGTACTTAATGCCTTCTTTGCCTCAGTCTTTAGCAGTAAGACCAGTTGTTCTCTGGATACCCAGCCCCCTGAGCTGGAAGGCAGGGATGGGGAACAGAATGAAGCCCCCATAATCCAAGGGGAAATGGTTAGTGACATGCTACACCACTTAGATACAAGTCTATGGGGCCAGATGGGATCCACCCAAGGGTGCTGGGAGCTGGTGGAAGTGCTCACCAAGCCACTTTCCATCATTTATCAGCAGTCCTAGCTAACCAGGGAGGTCCCAGATGACTGGAGGTTAGAAAATGTGACACCCATCTACAAGCAGGGCTGGAAAGAGGATCGGGGGAACTACAGGCCTGTCGGTCTGACCTTGGTGCTGAGGAAGGTTATGGAGCAGATCATCTAGAGTGCCATCATGTGGCACATACAGGACAACCAGGTGATCAGGCCCGGTCAGCATGGGTGTATGAAAGGCAGGTCCTGCTTGACTAACTTGATCTCCTTCTATGACAAGGTGACCTGCTTAGTGGATGAGGGAAAGGCTGTGGATGTTGTCTACCTAGACTTTTAGTAAAGCCTTTGACACTGTTTCCCACAGCATTCTCCTGGAGAAACTGGCTGCTCATGGCTTGGATGAGTGTATGCTTTGCTGGGTAAAAAACTATCTGGATGGCCAGGCCCGAAGAGTTGTGGTGAACGGAGTTAAATCCAGCTGGTGGCCGGTCACAAGCAGTGTTCCCCAGGGCTCAGTATTGGGGCTGGTTTTGTTTAATATCTTTATCAATGATCTGGATGAGGGGTTCAAGTGCATCCTCAGTAAGTTTGCAGACAACACCAAGTTGGGTAGGATTGCTGATCTGCATGAGGCTAGGAAGGCTCTACAGAGGGATCTGGACAGGCTGGATCAATGGGCTGAGGCCAACTGTATTAGGTTCAACAGGGCTCAGTGCTGGGTCCTGCACTTGGGTCACAACAATCTCATGCAACACCACAGGCTTGGGGAAGAGTGGCTGGAAAGCTGCCCAGTGGAAAAGGACCTGGGGGTGTTGGTCGACAGCGGGCTGAACATGAGCCAGCAGTGTGCTCAGGTGGCCAAGAAGGCCAACAGCATCCTGGCTTTTATCAGAACTAGTATGGCCAGCAGGATTAGGGAAGTGATTCTGCTCCTGTACTCAGCTCTGGTGAGGCTGCACCTCAAGTACTGTGTTCAGTTTTGGGCCCCTCACTACAAGAAGGACATTTAGGTGCTGGAGCATGTCCAAAGAAGAGCATTGAAGCTGGTGAAAGGTCTAGAGCACAAGTCTTATGAGGAGCAGCTGAGGGAACTGGGGTTGTTTAAGCCTGGAGAAAAGGAGGCTGGGGGGAGACCTTATTGCTCTCTACAACTACCTGAAAGGAGGTTGTAGCCAGGTGGGTGTTGGTCTCTTTTCTCAGGTAATAAGTAATAGGATGAGAAGAAATGGCCTCAAGTTGTGCCAGGGGAGGTTAAGATTGGAATTAGGAAAAATTTCTTCATCAAAAGGGTTGTCAGGCACTGGAACAGGCTGCCCAGGGAAGTGGTTGAGTCACCATCCCTGGAGGTATTTAAAAGACATGTAGATGTTGGTGCTTAGGGACATGGTTTAGTGGTGGACTTGGCCGTGCTAGGTTAATGTTTGGACTTGCTGATCTTAAAGGTCTTTTCCAACCTAGATGACTCTGATTTTAAATTTTGGTACCATGCTGTGATGGTGTGTGCATCATTTTCCCTAGCTGCTTCTTTCTGACCTATTTCTTTAGACTGTAGCCTCCTGAGGTCATACAAATCCTTTCTTAAATCAGTGGACTGCATCTGGCACCACAGATTCCCAGCCCCATTTAACCCCGCAGGATGTTACTGTGCTAAGAAATAGAGACATGGACAGCCATCCTGACCTAAACATACAAAGTGCTCAGAAGAGGATGACATTCACAAAGTACACACTCATGTATCTTCCTTTCTTCTGTATTGGGGTTTCTCCTCCACTAGGAGAATGGAGCAAAGGAGGAGAAATGAGACAAGGTCTGGGGAAGAACCTGCCTGACTGGAAATGCATGCATTGCTAGAATTGCTAGAAGCTTCTGCTTTTAGCCCAGTATCAGTCTCCATCACTGTGCTACTTGGCCAACCCAGTGCAGCACTGTGAATTTCACACTTCTCCATGAACCAGACCCAAATGATCAACCTGCTGAGCAGCTGCACTCAGCACAAGGGGTCTCAGCATGGGAAGTAACTTCCATCCCAGGAAGGTCCAAATCCTGCAGATGCAGCTGGTCATGCAGAAAGATGGGGAGGAGAGAAGAGATGCATTTAATAGCACAAGACCAGCAAAAAATGGTGACTCTGTGTTGTGCTCTTCTGGTTCCTATGTGGACAGATGCTGTGTCTATGTGGCCAGATGCATGAGGGCCTCCTGGGCTTGTCTAGTACAGAGGTTCATTAGAGACGTAGCATCATATGTTGAGACTCCAGGAATTGAAGAAAAGTATTTGAGGACAGCAGTCACTGAGTAGGGGAATGAACCATGCCAGAATGTGAACTACATAAAAATTTGCCTATCTGTCCAAATGAGAAAAACAGCACCTGAATCACACAGCATGAGTCTGGCCCACTAGAAATGTTTTTATTTCCCACCAGTTACTGACAAGAAGCAAATGCTTTTTAAAATTACTAATAGAGCCGAAGTGGGGTGGAAAGGGTTAGTACCAGGACTGGGAGCAGAAATTAAAAGGAGAAGAATGACAGAGGGTAATATAGCAGAGGTGCAAGGTTTTGCTTCCCCACTGTGAGAGCCTTGAAGGATTTGATTCTGCTATTGAGGATGCACAGCACGTTGCTGAGTATCTTGCCACATTGACTGTCATGCCACAGCTCATCAAGGGTTGGGAGCTGCATAGAGTGTAAGAGCAGATCAGGCCTCAGTTCTTTTAAGAGTTTTTTGTTGTAACATATCTGCTTTGGCACTTCTTTCTGGGAGAAAACTCTAAAAATAGCCCCTTTTTGCAAACATTAGCAAAGAGGGGAGCTTTGTGCAGAAGAGCTGTTGTCTCTTGAAAACTGAGGGCTACCGCCTGTTCTCCATGTGTCAGGGCAAGGCAAGTGTATTCCCAACTCAGACTTCTCAGTAAAATACTTTCTGGGAGACAGAACAGCCCTGGGGTTGTGAGTCGTTTCTCTTTCCCCACATCTCTCTGGCACTGCCTGTCTTATTGCAGAGTGCCTGCCTAGGGGTTTTTAGCACTGGGTATTTAGTTTCTTAGAAATGCGGAAAAATCTAACTCATCCCTTTGTAGCGATCCCCTCCATGCAATACTTACAGGAGCCCATGGACACATGCAGAAAATAGCTTTACTGCTGGTCAGCGTGTTTCTGCCAGGGTTTTCTTTGTGAAGAGAGTTAGGCTCTTGATAACCAGAAAGGTTGTTGTTCTCCTGCTGAAAACTTCGCCACAGAGAAAATTTCGGCAAAAAAACAGCTATTTTGACTGACAGTGATTTGGTTTTGGTTAGAAGAGCTGACCCAGCCAGGTTGCAGGGATTGCTGCTCTGTTATCTGTCATGCCCTTCAGGATGGGTCTGTTGAGCTCAGCAATGTCTCTGATAAGTTGCCTAGAAGGAGGCACCTTCTTCCCTCCCCAAGCCCAGGGACTCTGGAGGCTCTGAATAACCTGCGGAGATGTAGGAGATGTAGCAGCGGAGCAGGAGACATCCTAAGCAGGGGTCCTGCACATCACTGCAACAACATGGCCATGTTTACCTTTTTTTTTTAAGTGTTTCTTTTTTTTCTTTTTTCTTACTAGCAGTGTTTCTCAGGTCCTGGTGTAATGTTATTCAGACTGCCTACGAAAATCATAATTGTCTGGAGGGAAAAACATTTCTGAAACAGCTCGCATTAGCATATACAGCCCCACTTTGCTCCATCAATTACCAGGCATGAAAGCAGAAGGCTGTGCGTTCTGTCAAGGCTTTAAACTTCTCTCTTCGGTGCCCATCCCTGAAATCAAATGATTTCCTATTTAGGTATCTCTGGAATGCTTATAAATATCTTATGAGTTCTTTACGCCACAACTAATGGACAGACAACTTGTCAAATGTGGCAGCAGTGAAATATTACATGAGTTGCTAGCTGAAATACCCTCCTGTTGGAGTTCATGTGTAAATGCAGCGCCATCTTTTATCCAGAAACGTCATTTATCATATTACACTCCTGCTAGTTTTCCTCCTAACCCCTAGATAGATGGCTTATTTAGCAAAACCCAAGCTATTGATGGCAGCAAATTGAATTATTCATATATGTCGCATAAAAGAGCTTTCTTAAAACCCTTTTTCTTTTTCCCAGCAACATCTGAAACAGTCTCTGAAAATGAAATAAATAAAATGTTCCGGGGAGTAAAAAAAGAAAGGAAACGTGGTGCTTTCAAGCTAAACCTTCCTTCTTTTTTTTTCGCCTACAAATTGCTGGATGCTGCTGTGAAACTCATCCCTGGACGTGAGCATGAAAGTGTAGAGACATAAGGTGGATCCTAAAGCCACGTCCTGTTCCGTCTAATCCCTCTTCTAACATTCCCCAGCGCCTCCTGGCTGCATCTCTTCTGCAACGTGAAGAGAAGGCCCTGGAGTGGTTAATGCACGTCGAGTCCCACGACATGCATGCTTTTTCTCATGTTTTCAGCTTGCACAAGCTTGGATGGTTCTGCATTGTTGCTGATAAGACCTGAGCTGCTGTGTCCTCAACCTCCTCTGGGAGTAGGTATCCAGAAAGTTTGTTTGGACAACCCCATGGGGAGCTGAGCATGGTGGGGTTCCCCTTCCAGGGAGCTCTGTGGCACAGGGGGAGAGGCAGTCTAGCGCAAACATGGGAGGCTGTAGCACAGATGACATCTGAGGCAGGTCTTGCATGCTTTAGATACTTGCTCGTGTGGTCATTTCCCTTCAGGGTCTTGCACCTTGTTTTCACTAATGAATTCACTGGTCATCGCAGCACTCTTGTGAGGTGGGAAAACAGTCTTTTCTCCTTTCTGCATCTGGGGAACTGAAGAAAAAGGTGCAATAAATGTCTTGCCCAAGCTTGCCTAGGGATGTGTTGTGGATCCAGGAATGTCATTTTGGTTTCTTTCATCTCATGGCACATGCTCAGAAGAACACAGGGACATGGGATAAGGTCAGAGGGAAATACGGAGACATTTGGGCTCTTAGACCCATCCAGGTTTGTGGATTGTGTTAGTTTCTTTTGCGTACTCAGGTGGCATGCCAGTAGAGAAGAAATCTGGAAGGACTGCACAAAACTGACTGGCAAAATGGTGGCAAATGCGTTTCAATGTAAATAAATGGAAACTAGTAC
The DNA here is from genome assembly GCF_011004875.1 of Balearica regulorum gibbericeps. Classification (NCBI taxonomy): domain Eukaryota; kingdom Metazoa; phylum Chordata; class Aves; order Gruiformes; family Gruidae; genus Balearica; species Balearica regulorum. The sequence continues at coordinate 112,506,731 of NC_046186.1, forward strand.
ATTTATGGAAAAATCTAATCCATGTGAACTCAAGGTTGAGCTTGTAACTGTGAACTACAACTCAGGAAAGAGACCGTGTCAGTGCTGTGAAGTCCCACAAACAGTGTGCAGGGCAAGCCAGTAAGTCAACAAAACGTCGAGTATCTTAAAGAGCGGTGTTGAGAACAAGACAGAGCACCGGCAGCGTTTTGCCACCACATTAAAGCTCGGTGCAATCCACTCTCTTAAGTGAGGTGAGCAATTGTGGTCTCCACTTCTTCAGGACTTTGTGGAGATAGAAAAGGGCAAAGAAAATGTTCAGGTGGAAGTAGCAGCTTCCTTACAAGGAGCAATGAAAAAGGCTGCGATTCTTCGTGTTGTAGAGAAGGTGGCCAAGGAATGTTGCACAAGATCATGTAGGTGAAGGATGAGGTAAATGCAGACCCACTGTTTGCCAAACCTGCAATATTAGAAGCAAGGGACATTTGAGGGAGCTAGTAAGAGATTGACTTAACACAGATAGCAGAAAATCCTTGTTGACACACGGGGTAGTGAACACATGGTGACTTGCTGCCACAAAGAGGTTATGGTGGATCAGCAAGTTCAAAAGGGATTAGACAGATTCCTGGATGAGGAATCCATAAACAGATATTGAAAGGAATTGGCAAAGCTTTTCTTTCTAATACCTCTTACACAACAGTTGTGGGTGCTGAGGGAGTGCAAGGGATAGACTGCAAAGTGTCCAGGTTTCTGTTATGTCCTGCTGCTGCTGTCAGAGGCAGAGCATGGGGCTCAATGGGCTGTTAGTCTGACGCCGTAGGACACACTTTATGTCCCTGGATTCCTTCACAAGCACATTATTAACAGGTTACAAGAATGATTACACTTCATTTGCATTTGATTTATTTTTCTCCCTTAAAGGAGAAGCCACTGGAGATACTGAGCCCTGCCAAGGGATATTAACCTTTATTAGCCAGCCCTAGGTGAGGGGAGCATGGCTGGGAAGTCACCTTCAGCAGTCTCCACTTGCCCTCCTATGAATCTTGTTAATAGCAGCCAGGTCCCAGAGCAATTCCCTTTCTCATCATCACTTCCCTGAGTTTCCAGCCTGAGGCTATGCAGTGAGGTCCCTGGGCTCCAGCCACTTCTCTCCGGTGCCACCTGCAAAGGCACGAGTGTGCTGCGAGATGCGTGTGCCTTCCCCGTGAATTCAAAGGGTTGTTGGGAAGCCCCTGTCATTCACACAAAGATTAGGGGTATTTACTTTATGGCTGTGATTATTGCTCTCCCAGAGAAAGAGTGTGATTTAGGAGACTGTGGCAGCTGTCCTTTTTTAGTATGGATCTGTTTATTGCTGTCTGCACTAATCCCCTTCCAGTGGCAACGTGCTGAATGCAAGTTACTGATCAGCTGTGGGCAGACTGGGTGTGGGTGTCTAGAAAACAGCACAAGGGAGATGATCAAAATCCAGGGGGACAGGAGGAAGAATGGGCTTGGACATCTGCATCCAGGGATTTTTGTCCCGATGATACATTTTTGGTTTTGCAAGGTTATATATGAAAACCTTTCCAAGCAAGGAGAGACCTCTGTGAGCCCATTCTGCAAGGCTGGCTGCTCAACTGACAAGGCAACTTGGACTGGGAGTTGGGGAAACGAGATGAGGTGGACCAGGTCAGGGTTAGTGGATTATGGATTATTTAAATATCTTTAAAATTGAAGGGGAGCAACTGCAAAGCTCAAAATGGTAAAAAGAAGTAAAACAGACAAAATGAAATAAATAAATAATACATCACCAGGACAAAGAATCCATGATTGCAACAGGTTTTAG